>NC_057805.1:69296910-69363233 GCF_018294505.1 Triticum aestivum
AATCTAGTCCTCCGCCGCAGCGGTGGACCTCACACCCCGCCGGATCTACCTTCCGCACCTTGGAACCCCCAACTGCCAACTCACCACTTCACCGGAGCCGCTTCAGCGACTGGCTTGTCCACCGCTCCAGATCTCCTTGACCGCCATCATGGTCCACCGCACCGGATCTTCTTAACCGGCGCCCTCGTCCACCACAGCGTAGGCCCTTCACTGACTCCCTCGTTCGCCCCTTCGTTGGCCCTTCATACAAGCCCTCGTCCACCGCAACAGATCCGCCTCACCGAAAGCACTGTACAACGCGCCCGCCGAAGCCTTCGTCCACTGCACCGGACCCGCTCCACGGACGCCATATTCAACTCCACCGGCCCTGCTTTACCGACGCCGCAGCCTCATCAGGTTATTTCGATTTGTACTCCTTCGGTTTTTCTCTTTATCGTGCAACTGTTCACTTACCACAGATGAGCTTTCTTGTATGTCGACAGGCGCCGCAACTGTAGCACCGGAGCCGCTTCAGCGACGGCGACAGCCGGCCCAAACTCAACCGCAACATGAGCACCATCGACGATCCTTAGCTATCAAGTATGACAACGATACCCATACGCCACCGAGAATCAAGTACTATTATCCAACGGCCGCCGCCTACGTTCACTTTCCTAGCATAAGGACCGCACCTTTGAATTTCTTTAGGGCATCATTCAGTTTTTCATGAGACGCGTTATTTTTCTTGCACCTGTAGGGCCATACTTCTGGAAGTGAACATGTTACATGTGCTAAATTACATACCAGTGCACATATAGTTAATATGCTTTAGTTTTGTTCTGATGCCACCTATTGGTTCCATCAGACTGCTTAATGTTCTCTATGCTTAATTACACATCAGCAAACTAGCATGTGGTTCCGCTGCTTTTTGTTCGTTTTACCCTACATTTTCTGATGCTAGCTATTACATCACTGCTCCGAGCCTCTGTTCATTACTTGTTTGTGTGTTCTTGATCTTCCCAAGTTGCATGACTAATTTGATGCTTCTATTAATTATGGAGCTGCCAACGCCATCAAGAAAAATATTTGTTCTTTTGGGGCTGGCACCTCGAACAAGCATAAAAATAGAGGGAAGCAGATATATTGTCGTGTATGCACACACCCTTCTTTCATTAGTTTAGATGAACCATTGATGATCAATTCGGACCAGTGCATGCGATTAAAATTAATTTTACCTAAATAGATGGTGCAGAATAAACTACAACAACTAGATTTACAACCACGGGATGCTGACGATATCTTCAAAGAACATTGCAACAGCAGCTAGGCTTCACAGCAACATATGGTAAGCCAGTGTGTTTTAGTACATGTGAAATGTAATGCGAGTGGGCTGCTTTCTTGGCTTGTGCCCTCAACGTGTAATCCTACCGAATTACAAATAGTTCAGTTGTCTGCTTTGCTGTATTGCTTGATTCGAATGCTTATTTGTTGTTACGCTATACCTGAGTTGGCCAATATGTCAGTAGTGCCTGCTGTACTATCGTAAAGTAATGCATGCCTATTTCATTTGAGTCCTTAAGTTTTCCTCTCAACTTCATCACAAGACTGCCTTCATAGTTTATATGAGGCCACACTGTTAAGTGCTTTCTCAGATTATTTCACCTGCTTAGATGCCTTGGCAACTTAAATTTAGCGGTTGTACACTCCCTTTCAACTATGGATGTCAACTGGGTCCCGTTTAATCCCGATTAAAGTCCACTAGTGGTATGATAGTTCAAAAGAGTTTTTGTTTTTTGAGGAAAATGAATTAGGGAGGTAGCAAAAACTAACTAGATGGGACTGGCGGATGTCGTTTATTTGCCACTTACATCCCTAATTTCATCTTACCATTTTAATTTCTTTTCGGCTGATGCTGCTTCGAACCATTTAAATATAGTTTGCCATGCTCGGCAATAATTCATCCGTCGTTTACCATGTAAGCTTACTGCCTGGATCATACGATAACTATCTCTTACTGATGTCCAGCGGAAACCTTTTAGGATGCCGTTCACACTAGGACACAATGTACAACCCCAGAATCTATTTGTGGAAGCAGTGCGCCATCCATGTTACCAGATGGTAGCAGTTCAGAGGCAACACCGCCGGAGAGTAGTCTGAGCACAGATATTATAGTGCTTGAGGCTCTACTAGAGGCAGAAAGAGATGGTGTGGCTGCCATGAATGAGGTAATCTTTATCTTGAGGCTGGAAATTACGGAATTAGCGGCACGCATTATGCAAGCAAACAAAGAATTGGAGGAAGTAAGAATGTTGCATTTGAAGACGGAGGAGGTCCTGCTGTTTCTGCTATCTGAAGCCCAAGGTAATCCCGGTTCTTCTTTAGATACCAGTTGAAATTGTCATTAGATTATTGTACTTGCATGTTGTGTCATGTCTCTGAATGGATTAAGTTGCAAGACCCCCTATGTTGTCCATGTGTTGTAATGATCCGAATTTTTTAGGCGAGGTAATCCTCAATACTTGTATGATTGACATAAGGTGAACTGTTTTTCGTGTGAGCATATTGTATTGGATGAAATAACTGTTTGACTCAGAGTGTATCCAACCTATTGAATTCGAAGATCACGGCATTTCTAAATCATAATCATATATAAAGGTGGAATAAATCTTTGTTGTGGTTTTGAAGAAATAAATAACAAAACATATAATTATCTGTGGATATTCGTAATCGAATACAAATTGGATTTAAATTTAGTTTGCCAGGTCCCAGGGCAAAAGTGAATGCTAATTCTCCCAAGTTTTGAACGAAGCGGCTAAACACCCACTATAATTTGTGGGCTGCCCGAAGCAAGTGTTTGCGAGATGGAAATTACTGTCTACCCCTGACACTTGACATCCTTATCGACCGGATTTACACTGCTGTCGATAGGGGTAGACTAGTAACTTCAATCAGACGTGACACGACGGCCTCTGAGCCCATTCAGACACGGTGGGCGCCAAACGTGGGCGGCAAAACACATTTGATTCAAGCTCGTCCGAAAGACATGTGTCTCTTCCTCCATTTCCCCATTCATACACGGTGGGCAGCAAAACAAACTCTCCTCGTCCGAAATCGATGTAGGCTAATATTTTAAATAGGGGCAGATGTGTAACTTCCATCAGACGTGACACAACTGCCCTACCTGTCAGCCCCGTTCATACACCGTGGGCGCCAACCGTGGGCGGCAAAACACCCTCTCCTCGCCCGAAATAGTCACCGGCAAATATTTGGGAGATGCGAGATTACCGTCCTATCCCCAACCGACGCGATGTCCGAAATTTTAAACGAGGGATAAGTTCGTAACTTTCCCCCATTTTAGAGAAGCGCGTCCCAAAGTTTGAGATCCCCCCTCCCCTCCATTTCCCCATTCATACACCGTCGGCGGCACGACAACCTCCGCACTGCGGCCAGCCTCCTCCGTCCGCCACCCCATCCTCCACCTTGCCGGAGCCGCTACCCCTACCCCGTCGTCCACTACAAGAGATGGACGTCTCTCATCCACGGTGCTGGACTAGGATCCTTTCATCGCCTCCTCTTGCTTCATCGGCGCCGTCATCCACCTTGCCGTTGCCGCTCCTACGACCGCCTCGTCCATGGCAACACGATATATCCCCCGACCCGGCCGTCTACCGTCTAAAGTCTTCTTCCCCGCCACCGACAGCCATCGCACCCGCAGCCTCCTCAACGTATCAGCATAGGCCTATACGGCGTCGCAAGAGAGGTGGTACTCTTCCATATGTGCTCAAGTTATTGATCTCATCCGGAAAATAGATCGTAATTTGTTTACTGTATTTTTCTTGTCCGTACCAAATCGTAGTGGCTAGTTGAAAGCAAACATTGGTTGCGAAGTAGCTTTGTCCGGTTTGCACCTTCAGATCCGCCATGGCACGGGCACTATACTCGTAAAGCTTATGGTTTCCCCCCTTTATATTCACTACCATCATCGTAGGTGCTTCGTGTCGTGCTAGCACTGCTCCTCAAGACCTCAACCCAAAGCTTACGTGTTGAAATACGAATATGATATGATGCTCATATCACTAAAACAGGGAACGTTTAATTGGTCACCTAATGTTCCTATATTCGTTTCGAAAAGCATGTGCGCCACCCACTGGTCCAGCTAGTTCCACTTTCCTGATTTTTCTCTTGATGCTTAGGGTTTTCCCCTTTTATCTACTCTACTATGATCTGCGTAGGTGCTTTCTGTCGTACTAGCATTACTCCACCCTTCAAGCTAAACAACACAACACTCAGAATTTGAAAGCTTAGTTGTTCAAATATGATTGTGATATGATACTGATATTAGTTAACCGACACATTTAATTGGTTAGCTAAAGGTCCCACTTGAGTTTCCAAATGCATGTCGCGACATATAGAGAGACAGCATAATTGCATTTCTTTGTCACTTGTTGACCGTACTTTCTTGTCCATACCAAATCTTAGTTGTTATTTCATAGCAAACATCGGTTGCTAACTACCCTTTGCGCGGTTTGCAGCTTCAGATCTGCCATCCCACTGCCACGGTCAACATTGTACTCATCATGCTTATGTTTTCCCCATTTTATGATGACCACAATCAGCCTACGTGGTTCGTGTCGTAATAGCACAGCTCCACCCATCGAGCTAAACAAGCTTACTTGTACAAATTCATATATGATATTATTGCTGATATTAGTAAAACTGAGAGATGTTTAATTGGTTAGCTAAATGTTCCTACTTTAGTTTCGAAATGCATGTGAGCCACATATGGAGAGACCGGAAAGAATAGTATTTCTCTGTGCGCTCTGGTTCATCATGGGTGGCCAACCGACATTGTATTGAAAGACTTGTAATATCTTCAATCTGCTTGCTCTTCTGCTCTTCTTTAAGATGATACTCTTCTCTTGCGGTCGACTGGTTAGGTCGAGTTGTTCTCCCTTAGTATATTTTGAATCTGTCAGGTCAGGTCGACTTGTTCTTCTTTACTATATGTTGAAGCTATCATCTGTGAAGTGTCATCACTTCTGGAGCTCTCATATTTTGAGTAGTAGGCCACATTATATTAATGCACACAACAAATTACAGCATGCATGTCATCTTTTAAAAGAATTGCAGAGATAGCACAAAGGGGTTTACAGGGAGGCAGTATTGGATTAGAATCACTTCTGCATTACAAAGAAAATCTCACTTGTTTTTATGTTTTCATGCATGTCAGATATTAAACATTATCAAAATGAATATGAGAATGGGCGCACGAGAGGAATATTGCGGAACGATCCACTGGCTAACAAACTTGGCATGGTGGAGGATGGCCTATCTTATTCACCCATCAAGGTGCTTGCTCTAACTTTGCAAAGTTGTATTGGTCGCACATATTTTGCATCTGACCTCTTGCATTACTTCTACTTTGTTCACCATCTGCTTAGTTTAAGCATCATATATGAGTATACGCCATACCTATCCATTTTCTGTACCTATTCCATGTGTCGTCACACTATGTTTTTCCAGTCAAATGTTGTTCTTTCGTAATAGATGTCCAAAAGGAAGAGGGTGAGTGCAGATCCTCAAGGAGTACAAACTAGATATTTGGAAAAGGTAGTGATACCAGTTAAATCAGATAGATCAGCAGCCACAGAAAACACAGGCCCAACTGTACCACACTTTACCCCTACTCTAGTGGCCAAACCCCTATTAGAACTGCTGGGAGCCCAGCGTCAGGTACTGTCTATGATATCAATTCAAAATTCGAA
Source organism: Triticum aestivum (assembly GCF_018294505.1). NCBI lineage: Eukaryota > Viridiplantae > Streptophyta > Magnoliopsida > Poales > Poaceae > Triticum > Triticum aestivum. The sequence goes on from NC_057805.1 coordinate 69,302,655, forward strand.
CTCCTAAATTTCTGCTTGTGCCTTACCTTCTCTCTTGTATGAAAACTAATTTCAGATGAATCTCCTTGCTCAAAGGATCATACGATCTCAAAACAATAATGGGCTCTGCATTTCTCTTGTCAGTACCTCTCTCCCTTTTGCCTTGTAACGCTGTACTTAATTAATTGCTATTTGATTATGTATCATCAGTCTGCACCTGAGCTTCATTATCCTCTGTTTCTTCCAATATTATTTGATCTATATTTACTCTTTGCAAAATGTAGAATAATGGCAACTCTTATAAAGAATTTTCTTTGAGGAATTTATTGAATTATCCTTCCATCAACATGGAGAAGGGCTTTGTCCAGCCCGTGTTAACATGTAATGTAAGTTCATCCTTCTCAAGCCTTCAAACTTTGTTCTAGTATAGATTTGGATAGGCATCATTTCCTCCACTGCTGTTTGCTTTGCTGTTTACATCTGATTGGATGTTTGCAACAACTACCAGTTTCAAATTGTAGTTGTAAAAACATGTTCCTTATGCAGAACAGATCCATTTATTTGCTTATATAATTGTGAAACCTGTTATGTGTCTCCTTATTTCTCTTTCAGACTCGTATCTCTTACGCCAGGCAGAACTTTAGGGAAGATAGTGAGCCAAACCATCTTGAGGACAGCGAGATGACCCTAAGGTCCTGTCTTGATGAAGACAGTGAGTTGAAGCTACTCACCAGCAGGTGTGAGACAACCTCTGTGCAGTCGCTGCCTCAATCAATTCAACTTCTTCAGTCTCAAGTTAAAGCGGAAAGGCTTGCTTCAGCTCAGCTCCGACTTGAAGTCAAAGATGCAATGAAGATGTCAGAGGACTGCCGTGCGCACCATCATGCCTTAAATCTAGTGTTGATGCATCTATCGTTGACACAACTGAGGTCTACTCAGCTTCTTCAGCTATTTGGGGGGCCCGACGTGGCCAGGCCTAGTGCCTTCTGAAGTGCTCTCAGTTTTGTATATTCTTTTGTCGGCGCGTTTATTTGCACTGGTGGTGAACTTTGATGCCCAGTGGATGTAATATGTGTGATAGCCTAGCATAAGTTGCTTGCTTATTTATTTCCTTGTTGTCTTGTTTATTTGTTTGCTTGTAGTCATTGCAGTTCTTTTTCCGCAGTTTGCTAGTGGCTGCAATAACCTATTTTTTAAAACTAGGCCACAATAACCATGGGCTAATATTTACTGTAGTGACACTGGGCCTCCTACGGGCCGTAGAAATAGTGGGCCTTCTACGGGCCGTACAAATAGTGGGCCTTCTACGGGCCGTAGAAACAATGGGCCTTCTACGGGCCATAGAAACAATGGGCCTTCTACGGGCCGTATCATCAATGGGCCTTATACGGGCTGTATGATCGATTGGTCAAACATGGGCCAAACAGACCGCATTCTGGCCGTAAACGGGCTAGAGTTGGAATCATCCGTTCATGGGCTGACCATAACGGGCCATCGTTAATAGGCCATATTTGATGACGCTATGAAAACGGCCCAACGTATTAACGGACCACAAACGGGCCGACAGTAACGACGGGCTGAATTTGGCCCACAAGCAGAAAATGACACTAACGGGCCGTAAGTAAGCGAATGCTGGAAAATAGCCCAAGAATAAATGGGCTCTGAGAAGGCCGAAAGATAACATGGGCTGGAAACGGCCCAACGGAATAACGGGCCGTTAATGGGTATAAAGTGATACACTGTTCATTACGGGCCAGTTTCACCACGGGCCGTTAATGGGTGTAAAGTAATACATTGTTCATTACGGGCCAGTTTCAGCACGGGCCGTTAATAGGCCAAGAGTTACATAGGGCCTCATATGGGCCGAAAGACGTCATGGGCCATACATGGGCCAGAAGTGAAAACGGGCTGGAATCATATTGGATGATCCAGATGACGCTACTGGGCCTAATTTGAATAGGGCGTAACGGGCCTTGGGTTAGCGGGCTGTAAATGGGCTATATGCGAACATGCCGTTAACAGGCTTTCCATGGGCCGGCCCGCCAGCTTTTGACCAAGTCAAACGGGCCGGCCTTTTCACAGGAATGGGCCACTGTTGGGCCGTGCCACGTGTCGACGTATCATAGGCGCCTTCTGTCCAATGAGTGGATGACATCTGTCCCAGCGATGAGCCGACACGTGTTTCCTCCAGCCAATGATGATTTTACACGTGGAAAATCCCCATTGGTCGGGGCTGTTAACGGGTTATCGGATCCAAAATCCGTGATGATAATTTTGGTAATGTCATGGAACACTTCTACGACAACACAGGTATGACTATCTTGATTCTGTCATAAATTTGTCATGGATGTACATGCATGACAAAAAACGCGACCTACTATGACAAACACGTATCATCACGGAAGTGTATTTTTTTGTAGTGTGGGTTGCTAGAGTGACAGAAGCTTAAACCCTAGTTTATGCGTTGCTTCGTAAGGGGCTGATTTGGATCCATATGTTTCATGCTATGGTTAGGTTTACCTTAATACTTCTTTTGTAGTTGCGGATGCTTGCAATAGGGGTTAATCATAAGTGGGATGCTTGTTCAAGTAAGAACAGCACCCAAGTACCGGTCCACCCACATATCAAATTATCAAAGTACCGAACGCGAATCATATGAACGTGATGAAAACTAGCTTGATGATAATTCCCATGTGTCATCGGGAGCGCTTTTCTTTATATAAGAGTTTGTCCAGGCTTGTCCTTTGCTACAAAAAGGATTGGGCCACCTTGCTGCACTTTATTTACTTTTGTTACTTGTTGCTCGTTACAAATTATCTTATCACAAAACTATCTGTTACCTATAATTTTAGTGCTTGCAGAGAATACCTTGCTGAAAACCGCTTATCAGTTCCTTCTGCTCCTCGTTGGGTTCGACACTCTTACTTATCGAAAGGACTATGATAGATCCCCTATACTTGTGGGTCATCACATGGGCGCTCCGATTCCTTGCCCGAATCGTCTCTCTTGCGTGCTCCAGGCTTTTGCGTGTCGATGAGGTAGTAGGAGTCGTTGCCCAATGCCTTGCCGATGATGAAGGGGCCTTCCCAAGGGGCCGAGAGCTTGTGCTGGCCGGCTGTTCGCTGGATTAGCCGGAGCACAAGGTCTCCCTCCTGGAAGGATTTTGGCTTGACTTTCCGACTGTGGTAGCGGCGTAAACTCTGCTGGTAGATGGCGGACCAGCTGAGTGCCAACAGCCGGCCCTCTTCCAGCAGATCAACGCCGTCCTCTCGTGCCTCTTTCACCTCCGCCTCCGTGTACATGGTGACGCGAGGTGAGTCAAACTCAATGTAAGTTGGGATGACAGCCTCGGCACCGTACATGAGAAAGAATGGAGTGAAGCCGGTTGATTTGTTCGGAGTGGTGCGGAGGCTCCAAAGGACGGCCGACAGCTCGTCAATCTAGCAGCCGGCCGACCGCTCCAAAGGCTCGACCAGTCGGGGCTTGATACCGGAGAGGATGAGGCCGTTTGCTCACTTGACTTGGCCGTTTGACTGCGGATGGGCAATGGACGCTAAGTCCAGTCGGATGCCTTGCATCGCGCATAAACGGGCCAAGGCTCCTTTGGCAAAATTTGTGCCATTGTCGGTGATGATGCCGTGTGGTACTCCGTACCGAGTGGTGATGTCTGCAATGAAGATCACAACAGTCGGACCTTTCAATTTCTTGATTGGCTTTGCTTAATCCACTTGGTGAACTTGTCCACGACAACGAGCAGATGGGTCATGCCGCCGCGTGCTGTCTTGAATGGTCCCACCATATCCAACCCCCAGACGGCAAAGGGCCAAGCCAGGGGGATGGTTTTGAGTGCAGAAGCCGGTAGATGTTGCTGGGAGCTGAACTTTTGACACCCTTTGAAATGATTAACCAATTCCTTGGCGTCTTCCAACGCAGTCGGCCTAAAGAAACCATGGCGGAAAGCCTTGGCAACAAGGGATCTGGAGGCCGCGTGGTGGCCGCACTCGCCTTGGTGGATATCTTTGAGGATTGCTTGGCCTTTCTCTGATTCTATGCAGCGCTGGAAGACTCCAGTCACACTGCGCCTGATGAGCTCTCTGTTTACTATCGTGTAGGCTCCTGCTCGGCGGTGCACTTGCCGGGCTGAGATCTCATCGGCCGGCAGCTCTCTATTCACCAGAAACTTGAGGATGGGCTCTGCCCATGACGGTGCTTGAATTTCTTCTACTGCTACTACAGCCACTTGTATGAGGGCGGTTGGGTTGGGAGGCGGCGGGTTGGAATCGATTGCCGCTTGCTGCGTTGCTGAAGTCCCCGGGCCGACTGCTGCAGCCCCCGAGTCGGATCCGACTGCTTCAGGAGGAGCCGGCACGAAGATGGTCTCAGATTCTGGAGAAGGCTTGATCGACGGCTTGCGGAGACACTGAAGGGAAACGCCGGTTGGTATTGCTTGACGGGTGGAGCCGATCTGTGCCAAGGCGCCTGCCTGCTCGTTGTCGTTTCATGGCACGTGAAGGAACTCGCACCCTTCAAAGTATCCACTGAGTTGCTGGATGAGGAAACGGTAGCTCGCCATGTTTGCATCCTTGGCGTCCCAGTCACTAGACGACTGTTGGACCACCAAGTCGGAGTCGCTGTAGCACAGGATCCAGCGGATGCCGATCTCTTTGGCCAGCCGGAGGCCATGTATTAGTGCTTCATATTCGGCTACATTGTTGGAGGCGGCGAAATGGATTTGCAATGTGTATCTGAGCTTGTCGCCTTTGGGAGAAGTGAGAACAATGCCGGCTCCCAAGCCGATGCGCATCTTTGAGCCATCAAAGTGCATCCGCCAGTGAGTGGAGTCTGGAGCTGGCGGCAGGTACTGGGTCTCGGCCCAGTCAACAAGGAAGTCGGCCAGTGCTTGGGACTTGATGGCGGTGCGTGGCTGTAGGGGTGGAATTCGAGCCGAGTCGAGCCAGCTCGACTCGACTCGCTAAAGCTCGTTTCATTAACGAGCTAGCTCGACTCGACTCGTTACTATAACAAGCTCAAATCCAAGATTGGCTCGACTCGTATAACTCGCGAGCTGGCTCATTTAGCTTGTTAAGCTCGTTAAAGATATGAACATAAAAACCTTACGAATACGACAAAAAGATTAACTGGGAATTTAACATGGACATATATGGTCATGTACATGTGAGTCTCCTGGGTGACTAGGCCTTGAACGGTTGGGCCTTGTGCTTGGACGCAAGGTGTTTAGTGGCTGTTTTTTTACTACCCATCAAGAAATGGTGATTCTTTTACCGAGCCTAACGAGTTATACGAGTACTTGTGAGATCGGCTCGTTTAACTCGGCCTGTAAACGATCTTAAACTAAAGCTCGGATCGACTCGTTACTGTTCAAGTTCAAGTCAATTCGAGCCGAGTCACGAGCTACTCATTTAGCTCGCGAGCTTCGAGCTTTTTTTCCAGCCCTATGTGGCTGGTAAAAGATGGTGTATGGGGCCAACTCGATGGCCCATTTGGCCACCCGGCCAGATGCATCTCTGTTACCAATGATCTCAGCAAGTGGGGCAGTGCAGACAACCGTGATTGGGTGCTCTTGAAAGTATGGATTCAGCTTCTTTGTGGCAAAATGCACGCCATAGCACATCTTCTGGTAGTGAGGGTAGTTCTGCTTCGAGGTTGACAACACCTCGCTCAAATAGTACACGGGCCTCTGGACCGGCTGTGCTCTACCGTCTTCTGGGCGCTCTACCACCATAACAGTGCTGACCACCCAGCTGGTGGCGGCGATGTAAAGGTACATAGGTTCTGTAGTAGCCGGAGCCGCCAGGACAGGCGGCATGGTCAACATTTTCTTCAGCTGGAGAAAAGCTTCATCCGCCTTGTCAATCCACTCGAAATGAGTGGTCTTCTTCATGAGTTGGTAAAGGGGAAGAGCCTTCTCGCCCAGCCGACTGATGAAGCGACTGATGGATGCCAAACAGCCAGTGAACTTCTGGACGTCTCTCAGTCGGGTGGGTTTCTCCATCCTCTCGATGGCCTTGATCTTCACAGGGTTGCACTCGATGCCCCGCTCCGAGACCAGGAAGCCGAGGAGCTGGCCGGCTGGTACTCCAAAGACGCATTTCTCTGGGTTGAGCTTGATTTGAAACCGGCACATATTTTCAAAAGTTCCCTTGAGATCCTCAAAGAGGGTACCGCGCTTCTCTGTCTTCACCACGATATCGTCTACATAGACGTGGGCATTTCTGCCGAGTTGCTTGAGGAGGCACTGAAGGAAATATGCCCTAGAGGCAATAATAAAGTTGTTATTTATATTTCCTTATATCATGATAAATGTTTATTATTTATGCTAGAATTGTATTAACAGGAAACTTGATACATGTGTGGATATATAGACAAAAACCAGTGTCCCTAGTAAGCCTCTACTAGACTAGCTCGTTAATCAAAGATGGTTAAGTTTCCTAACCATAGATATGAGTTGTCATTTGATGAATGGGATCACATCATCAGAGAATGATGTGATGGACAAGACCCATCCGTTAGCATAGCATAATGATCCTTAAGTTTCATGACTTCATGGCCTCCTAATCCAACTAGGGAAGGGGGGGGGGGGAATCCTACTCCCGGTGGGAGTAGGACTCCCCTTGGGGCGCGCCTAGGAGGCCGGCCTCCTCCCCCTCCTCCACTCCTTTATATACGGGGAGAGGGGCACCCCATAGACACACAAGTTGATCATTGATCTCTTAGCCGTGTGCGGTGCCCCCCTCCACCATAATCCACCTCGGTCATATCATTGCAGTGCTTAGGCAAAGCCCTGCGCCGGTAGCTTCATCATCACCGTCGTCATGCCGTCGTGCTGACGAAGCTCTCCCTCGACACTCTGGATCATGAGTTCGTGGGACGTCACCGAGCTGAATGTGTGCAGATCGTGGAGGTGCCGTACTTTCGGTACTAGGATTGGTCGATCGTGAAGGTGTACGACTACATCAACCGCGTTGTCATAACGCTTCCGCTTACGGTCTACGAGGGTACGTGGACAACACTCTCCCCTCTTGTTGCTATGCATCACCATGATCTTGCGTGTGCGTAGGAATTTTTTTGAAATTACTACGTTCCCCACAGTGGTATCAGAGCCAGGTCTACGCGTAGATGTTATGTGCACGAGTAGAACACAAAGAGTTGTGGGCGATAATAGTCATACTGCTTACCAGCATGTCATACTTTGATTCGGCGGTATTGTTGGATGAAGCGGCCCGGACCGACATTATGCGTACGCTTACGCGAGACTGGCTCTACCGGCGTGCTTTGCACACAGGTGGCTGGCGGGTGTCAATTTCTCCAACTTTAGTCGAATCGAGTATGGCTACACCCGATCCTTGTTGAAGGTTAAAACAGCACATACTTGACGAAAAATCGTTGTGGGTTTGATGCGTAGGTAAGAACGGTTCTTGCTAAGCCCGTAGTAGCCACGTAAAACTTGCAACAACAAAGTAGAGGACGTCTAACTTGTTTTTGCAGGGCTTGTTGTGATGTTATATGGTCAAGACGTGATGAGATATAAGTTGTTGTTTGAGATGATCATGTTTTGTTGAAGTTATCGGCAACTGGCAGAAGCCTTGTGGTTGTCTCTTTATTGCATAAGATGCAAGCGCCAAATAATTGCTTTACTTTATCGCTATGCGATAGCAATAGTTGCAAGAGCAATAGTTGGCGAGACGACCATGTGACGACACGGTGATAGAGATCAAGATGATGGAGATCATGGTGTCATGCCGGTGACGATAGAGATCATGACGGTACTTTGGAGATGGAGATCAAAGGCGCAAGATGATCATGGCCATATCATGTCACATATTTTGATTGCATGTGATGTTTATCCTTTATGCATCTTATTTTGCTTAGTTCGGCGGTAGCATTATAAGATGATCTCTCACTAAATTTCAAGGTATAAGTGTTCTCCCTGAGTATGCACCATTGCGACAGTTCGTCGTGCCGAGACACCACGTGATGATCGGGTGTGATAAGCTCTACGTTCACATACAACGGGTGCAAGCCAGTTTTGCACACGCGGAATACTCGGGTTAAACTTGACGAGCCTAGCATATGCAGATATGGCCTCGGAACACTGGAGACCGAAAGGTCGAGTGTGAATCATATAGTAGATATGATCAACATAGTGATGTTCACCATTCAAAACTACTCCATCTCATGTGATGATCGGACATGGTTTAGTTGATTTGGATCACGTGATCATTTAGATGACTAGAGGGATGTCTATCTAAGTGGGAGTTCTTAAGTAATATGATTAATTGAACTTTAATTTATCATGAACTTAGTCCTGATAGTATTTGCATAACTATGTCGTAGATCAATAGCTCGCGATGTAGCTCCCCGTTTATTTTTGATATGTTCCTAGAGAAAAACTATGTTGAAAGATGATAGTAGCAATGATGTGGACCAGGTCCGTGATCTGAGGATTATCCTCATTGCTGCACAGAAGAATTATGTCCTTGATGCACCGCTAGGTGACAGACCTATTGCAGGAGCAGATGCAGACGTTATGAACGTTTGACAAGCTCGGTATGATGACTACTTGATAGTTTAGTGCACCATGCTTTACGGCTTAGAACCGGGACTTCAAAAATGTTTTGAACACCACGGAGTATATAAGATGTTCCAAGAGTTGAAATTGGTATCTCATACTCATGCCCGCGTCAAGAGGTACGAGACCTCTGACAGTACTTTGCCTACAAGATGGAGGAGAATAGCTCAACGAGTGAGCATGTGCTCATAATGTCTGAGTACTACAATCACTTGAATCAAGTGGGAGTTGATCTTCCCGATAAGATAGTGATTGACAGAGTTCTCTAGTCACTATCACCAAGTTACTAGAACTTCGTGATGAACTATAATATGCAAGGGATAACGGAAACGATTCCCAAAGCTCTTCGCGATGCTGAAATCGGCGAAGGTAGAAATAAAGAAAAAGCATCAAGTGTTGATGGTTGACAAGACCACTAGTTTCAAGTAAAAGGGCAAGGGAAAGAAAGGGAATTTCAAGAAGAATGGCAAGCAAGTTGCCACTCCCATGAAGAAGCCCAAAGCTAGACCCAAGCCTGAAATTGAGTGCTTCTACTGCAAAGGAAATGGTCACTGGAAGTGGAACTTCCCTAGATACTTGGCGGATAAGAAGGATGGCATAGTGAACAAAGGTATATTGGCTATACATGTTATTGATGTGTACTTTACTAATGTTTATAGCAACCCCTCGGTATTTGATACTGGTTCAGTTCCTAAGAGTAGTAACTCAAAACGGGAGTTGCAAAATAAACAGAGACTAGTTAAGGGCGAGGTGATGATCTGTGTTGGATGTGATTCCAAGGTTGATAAGATCACCATCGCATACTCCCTTTACCTTTGGGATTAGTGTTGAACCTAAAATAAATGTTATTTGGTGTTTGCGTTGAGCATGAATATGATTGGATCATGTTTATTGCAATACGGTTATTCATTTAAGTCAAAGAATAATTGTTATTCTATTTACATGAATAAAACCTTATATGGTCATACACTCAATATAAATGGTTTATTGAATCTCGATCGTAGTGATACACATATTCATAATATTGAAGCCAAAAATGCAAAGTTAATAATGATAGTGCAACTTATTTGTGGCACTGCCGTTAGGACATATTGGTGTAAAGCGCATGAAGAAACTCCATGCTGATGGGCTTTTGGAATCACTTGATTATGAATCACTTGATGCTTGCGAACCATGCCTCATGGGCAAGATGACTAAGACTCCGTTCTCCGGAACAATGGAGCGAGCAACGGACTTATTGGAAATAATACATACTGATGTATGCGGTCCGATGGGTGTTGAGGCTCGCGACGGGTATCGTTATTTTCTGACCTTAACAAATGATTTGAGCAGATATGGGTATATCTACTTGATGAAACATAAGTCCGAAACATTTCAAAAGTTCAAAGAATTTCAGAGTGAAGTGGAAAATCATCATAACAAGAAAATAAAGTTTCTACGATCTGATCGCAGAGACGAATATTTGAGTTACGAGTTTGGTCTTCAATTAAAAATATGTGGAATAGTTTCACAAATTCATGCCACCTGGAACACCACAGCATAATTGTGTGTCCGAACGTCATAACCATACTTTATTGGATATAGTGCAATCTATGATATCTCTTACCGATTTACCACTATCGTTTTGGGGTTATGCATTAGAGACAACTACATTCACGTTAAATAGGGCACCGTCTAATCTGTTGAGACGACACCATATGAACTATGGTTTGGCTAGAAACCTAAGCTGTCGTTTCTTAAAGTTTGGGGTTGCGATGCTTATGTGAAAAAGTTTCAAACTGACAAGCTCGAACCCAAATCGGCGAAGTGCGTCTTCATAGGATACCCAAAAGAAACTGTTGGGTACACCTTCTATCACAAATCCGAAGGCAAGATATTCGTTGTGAAGAATGGATCCTTTCTAGAGAAGAAGTTTCTCTCGAAAGAAGTGAGTGGGAGGAAAGTGGAACTTGATGAGGTAATTGTACCTTCTCCCGAGTTGGAAAGTAGTACATCACAGAAATCAGTTCCAGTGATTCCTACAGCAATCAGTGAGGAAGCTTATGATTATGATCATGAAACTTCAGATCAAGTTACTACTGAACCTTGTAGGTCAACCAGAGTATGGTCCGCACCAGAGTGGTACGGTAATTTTATTCTGGAAGTCATGTTACTAGACCATGAGGAACCTACAAACTATGAGGAAGTGATGATGAGCCCAGATTCTGCGAAATGGCTTAGGCCATAAAATCTGAGATGGGATCCATGTATGAGAACAAAGTATGGACTTTGGTTGACTTGCCCGATGATCGGCAAGCTATTGAGAATAAATGGATGTTTAAGAGGAACACGGACGCTGATGGTTGTGTTACTATCTACAAAGCTCGACTTGTCGCGAAAGGTTTTCGACAAGTTCAAGGTGTTGACTACGATGAGTTTTTCTCGCTTGTAGCGATGCTTAAGTCTGTCCGAATCATGTTAGCAATTGCTGCATTTTATGAAATCTGGCAAATGGATAAACAAAACTGCATTCCTTAATGGATTTATTAAAGAAGAGTTGTATATGATGCAACAAGAAGGTGTTGTCAATCCTAAAGGTGCTAACAAAATATGCAAGCTCTAGCGATCCATCTATGGATTGGTGCAAGCATCTCGGAGTTGGAATATACGCTTTGATAAGTTGATCAAAGTATATAGTTTTATACAGACTTGCAGTGAAGCCTGTATTTACAAGAAAGTGAGTGGGAGCACTACAACCTTTCTGATAAGTATATGTGAATGACATATTGTCGATCGGAAATGATGTAGAATTTTCTGGAAAGCATAAAGGAGTGTTTGAAAGGAGTTTTTCAAAATAAGACCTCGGTGAAGCTGCTTACATATTGAGCATCAAGATCTATAGAGATAGATCAAGACGCTTGATAAAGTTTTTCAATGAGAACATACCTTGACAAGTTTTTGAAGTAGTTCAAAATGGAACAGTCAAAGAAAGAGTTCTTGCCTGTATTGCAAGGTGTGAAGTTGAGTAAGACTCAAAGCCTGACCACGACAGAAGATAGAGAGAGAATAAAAGTCAATCCCTATGCCTCAGCCATAGGTTCTATAAAATATGCCATGTTGTGTACCAGACCTATTGTATACCCTGCCCTGAGTTTGGCAAGGGAGTACAATAGTGATCTAGGAGTAGATCACTAGACAGCGGTCAAAATTATCCTTGGTGGAATAAAGATATGTTTCTCGATTATGGAGGGGACAAAAGGTTCGTCGTAAAGGGTTACGTCGATGCAAGTTTTAACACGGATCCAGATGACTCTAAGTCTCAATCTGGATACATATTGAAAGTGGGAGCAATTAGCTAGAGTAGCTCCGTGCAGAGCATTGCTGACATAGAAATTTGCAAAATACATACGGATCTGAATATGGCAAACCCCTTGACTAAACTTCTCTCACAAGCAAAACATGATCACACCTTAGTACTCTTTGGGTGTTAATCACATGGCGATGTGAACTAAGATTACTGACTCTAGTAAACACTATGAGTGTTGGTCACATGGCGATGTGAACTATGGGTGTTAATCACATGGTGATGTGAACTATTGGTGTTAAATCACATAGCGATGTGAACTAGATTATTGACTCTAGTGCAAGTGGGAGACTGAAGGAAATATTCCCTAGAGGCAATCATAAAGTTGTTATTTATATTTCCTTATATCATGATAAATGTTTATTATTCGTGCTAGAATTGTATTAACCGGAAACTTAGTACATGTGTGAATACATAGACAAACAGATTGTCACTAGTATGCCCCTACTTGACTAGCTCGTTGAATCAAAGATGGTTAAGTTTCCTAGCCATAGACATGATTTGTCATTTGATTGACGGGATCACATCATTAGAGAATGATGTGATTGACTTGACCCATTTCGTTAGCTTAGCACTTGATCGTTTAGTTTGTCGTTGTTGCTTTCTTCATGACTTATACATGTTCCTATGACTATGAGATTATGCAACTCCCGAATACTGGAGGAACACTTTGTGTGCTATCAAACGTCACAACGTAACTGGGTGATTATAAAGATGCTCTACAGGTGTCTCCAATGGTGTTTGTTGAGTTGGCATAGATCAAGATTAGGATTTGTCACTCCGATTGTCACAGAGGTATCTCTGGGCCCTCTTGGTAATGCACATCACTATAAGCCTTGCAAGCAATGTAACTAATGAGTTAGTTGCGGGATGATACATTACGGAACGAGCAAAGGGACTTGCCGGTAACGAGATTGAACTAGGTATTGAGATACCGACGATCGAATCTCGGGCAAGTAACTTACCGTTGACAAAGGGAACAACGTATGTTCTTATGTGGTTTGACCGATAAAGATCTTCGTAGAATATGTAGGAACCAATATGAGCATCCAGGTTCCGCTATTGGTTATTGACCGGAGATGAGTCTCGGTCATGTCTATATAGTTCTCGAACCCGTAGGGTCCGCACGCTTAACATTCGGTGACGATCGGTATTATGAGTTTATGTGTTTTGATGTACCGAAGGTAGTTCGGAGTTCCGGATATGATCACGGACATGATGAGGAGTCTCGAAATGGTCGAGACATAAAGATCGATATATTGGGCGACTATATTTGGACATCAGAATAGTTCCGCGTGAGATCCGGAATATACCAGAACCCCCGGGAGGTATATGGGCCTTATTGGGCCATAGTGGGAGAGAGGAGAAGGGAGCAAAGGAGGGGGCGCCCCCCAAGCCCAATCCGAATTGGGAGGGGGGCCGGCTCCCCTTTCCTTCCTCCTTCCTCCCCTTTCCTTCTCTCCTAATCCAACTAGGGAAGGGGGAATCCTACTCCCGGTGGGAGTAGGACTCCCCTTGGGGCGCGCCTAGGAGGCCGGCCTCCTCCCCCTCCTCCACTCCTTTATATACGGGGGAGAGAGGCACCCCATAGACACACAAGTTGATCATTGATCTCTTAGCCGTGTGCGGTGCCCCCCTCCACCATAATCGACCTCGGTCATATCGTTGCAGTGCTTAGGCGAAGCCCTGCACCAGTAGCTTCATCATCACCGTCATCACGCGGTCGTGCTGATGAAGCTCTCCCTCGACACTCTGCTGGATCATGAGTTCGTGGGACGTCACCGAGCTGAACGTGTGCAGATCACAGAGGTGTCGTACTTTTGGTACTAGGATCGGTCGATCGTGAAGACGTATGACTACATCAACTGCGTTGTCATAACGCTTTCGCTTATGGTCTACGAGGGTACGTGGACAACACTCTCCCCTCTCGTTGCTATGCATCACCATGATCTTGCGTCTGCTTAGGAATTTTTTTGAAACTACTACGTTCCCCAACAGGCACTTCTTCATGCAACGCTGAAACATGGCACCGACATTTCTCAAGCCGAATGTCATGGTCAAGTAGCAGAAGGCTCCGAATGGAAGGCGGTCTTCAGGCGGTCTGCTGGGTTCAACCTGATTTGGTGGTAACCTGAGTAGGCATCCAAGAAAGTCAACATATCGCATCCGGCTGTGGAGTCTATCACTTGGTCAATCCGGGGTAACGCAAACGGATCCTTGGGGAAGGTTTTGTTGAGACTAGTGTAATCAATGCGCATGCACCACTTGTTGTTCTTCTTCAATACAAGGACTGGGTTGGCAAGCCATTCTGGGAAGAAAACTTCCATGATAAAGCCAGCTGCAACAGGCGGGCGATCTCTTCACCAACAATTCTTCTCTTTTCCTCCGACAGTCGGCGGAGGGGCTGTCTGACTGGTTTGGCGTCTGCTCTAACGTGTAGCTTGTGCTCGGTGAAATCCGTCAGAACACCCGGCATGTCTTTGGGAGACCATGCAAAGATGTCCCGATTCTCACGGAGGAAATTGACGAGCTCGCTTTCCTATTTGCTGTCAAGGTTGGCACCTATGACAGCGTGCCTCTCCGGGTGCTCAGGGTCCAAGGGAATCTTCTTCGTTTCTTTGGCCGGCTTGAAGGAGCCCTTAGTCTCTGACTCTTTGGGCTCTGGTGACAGGTCCGGCTGCTTGCCGGCCATGGCCACCACTCGGTCCAGGAGCTTCTTTTCAGCTGTAATCACGAGGGACTCGGCCAGCCGGCTGCTGGCTGCAACACAGGCGGATGACTTCTCATAGTCTCCATTGATTGTGATAATGCCCTTGGTTCCTGGCATCTTCATCTTGAGGTAGGCGTAATGAGGCACCACCATAAACTTGGCTAGGGCAGGCCGGCCTAGGAGCACATGGTAAGGACTCTCCAGGTCAACCACCTCAAACCAAATCGCTTCTCGGCGGAAATGATCCTTGTCTCCGAAGAGGACATCTATCTTGACTTTGCCGATTGGTGAGCAGGACAAGCCGGGCACAATGCCATGAAACACAGTCTGACTGGGCAGCAGCTGCTTCTCTTTGATCTTCAACTTCTCCATGGTGTCGCGGTAAAGGATGTTGATGCTGCTACCGCCATCTATCAGAATCCGGGAGAAACGAGCAGCTTGCCTCTCCGTTGCAAGGGTGGCATCCAATACCAGGGCATAAGAACCTGGGGAAGGCATCACTTCCGGGTGGTTAGTTCGGCTCCAACTGATAGGCTTCTCAGACCAGTGCATGAACTCTGGAGCAGTTGAGGGAACCACATTCACTTCTTGATGCTGCTGACGCCGGCTGTGTCTGTCATTGGCAACGCTGGTGAAGACAACGTAAGCACCATGCTCTTCAGGGTAATCATCTTGGATTGCGCCAACTGCTGGACGGGCGGCCGGCTAATGGGGAGGCGGAGCCGGCGGGCCAGGAGGCGGTGGGGGGAGTCCTTCTCCCTTGGCGATGCGGACGAGCCAGTGGCATTTCCGAGTTGTATGGTTGGACGGCTTCGCCCCACTGTGGAACTTGCAAGGGGCGTCGAGGGTCTGCTCAAAGGAGAAAGCAGGTAACCAAACTGGCTTGCCGCCCTTCTGGCGCTTGGGGAGGGGTTGTCCTTCAGGTCGCCGGTCCTCGATTGTCGCCACCTGCCGGCTGGTGGAAGCCGGCTGCTGGGCCTTGCGCTTGTTGTCGTTCGGCTGCTGGCGCTGACTGTTGTCTCCAGCCAGCGTCCGAGGAGCCGGAGGGAGCACCTTCCCAGAAGTATCTACGCGAAGCTCCGACTTCATGGAAGAGTCGGCAGTGGCGTACTTGTCCGCTATGATCAACAGCTCGTCGAGTGTGGTCAGCTCGTCGTAGAGGAGTCGGTGCTTGAGTAAGGTGCCCTCTCGGCACCCGACAGT
Source organism: Triticum aestivum (assembly GCF_018294505.1). Classification (NCBI taxonomy): domain Eukaryota; kingdom Viridiplantae; phylum Streptophyta; class Magnoliopsida; order Poales; family Poaceae; genus Triticum; species Triticum aestivum. The sequence continues at coordinate 69,318,480 of NC_057805.1, forward strand.
GAAGTACTCGATTGCTTGGACCTTGTGCACCCCTTCGCAGGAGTTGCGCAGTTCATCCCACCGCGTCAGGTAGTCGCAGGTGGACTCGTTGGGGCCTTGGACGCACAACGAGAGCTGGCAAGGCTTGGGCGGCCGCTTGTAGGTGCTGGTGAAGTTGCGGACAAAGACTTCAGTGAAATTTACCCAGCTGTTGATGCTGCGGGACTTCAGGCTGTTCAGCCATGTCCGGGCCGTGCCCTGGAGCATGAGCCGAACGTACTTTACGGCAATGCGCTTGTTGCCGTTTACTATGCTGACGGCCGTGGAGTAGTCGACCAGCCAGTCCTCCGGCTTCACAGAGCCGTTGTACTTGGGCGTATATCGTGGAAGCGTGAACCCTTTGGGAAAGGGCTCGTTGTGGATGCGGGGGCCGAAACAAGGCGGCCCCAGCGCGTCTTCCTCTTCTAGCGCCAGGGATCGATTGAGACGGTCGATCCGGTGGAGGGCGTCGTTCTCTCCGATTCCCTCTCGGCGGCCCAGCCGGTCGCCGATAGTTGGGTGGTCAACAGGCGGCGGGGAAGCACGCCTGTCCCTCCGAGAAGGAGGAGGAGGCGGACAATCGTCCCGTCGTTCCACTGCTCGTGGGCGGCCATCTTGGTGGCGCTCGATGGTGATGCACATGCGGCTGCGGCTAGCAGCCGACTGTTTGTCTCGTCTGTCGTGGACGCCACCAATCGGCGTCTGGGAGGTCGCGCCTTGATCTCGGTCAGGGGGCGGGTTCTCGACCCGCTGGCCGGGTCCTTCTGCACGGCAGCCGGCTTCTTGCTGCGCGGTAGCCGCGTCAATGAGCTGCTGGACGCGCTCCATCATGTAGCGATGCTTGTCGCCCTCGAGGTTGCCCAACTCGTCTACTGCCGCCTAGGCAGCTCGTATGTTCTCCATGGGCGTGGCATAGACAGGGCGGTCTGCCCCGAACATGCTGGCGATGGCAGTGCCACGCTGCTGGACTGTGCCAACGTGGCTAGGCCCGCCGGCAGCCGGGATGCCGCCAACAACGCGGTTGATCTCGCGCTGGTAGGCCTCTGAGAGGCGTCTCATGGTGGCCGACTTCTTGGCGCTCTCGACAAGCAAGACGTGGCGAGCTTCCAGCGTCTTGGCATCGGCATGTTCTGCGATGGGTGCACACAGGTCTCGCAGCGCCGCTTCGAGCGGGTCTTGGGCGCCGCCACCAGAAGCTCCATCATGGCTGATGACGAGCACCTCCGTGACGGTGCTGCCGCCGCTGTCGGCGCGAGGGAGCGGGGCATTGATGATCACCACGGTTGTGGGGAAGGCGTCTAGAGACGCGGTGTCGGAGTCAACAAGCATCGGGTCGGTGGAGCCAATCGACTCCTGGTCGGAGGCGGGCTCGTTGGCAATGTCGAGCTTGCCAAGGACATCGATGAGGCAGTTCTCCGAGCTGGCTGCGCCTCCGCTTGGTGCGGGCTCGTCGGAGAGGCAGATCTCACCAACAGGGTCAGCGAGGCTAGCCGCTGCACAGGCAATCTCCGTGCCATGCAGCGCGTCGGCGCTAAAGCTGTCGGGCGTGCCGGGCTGGCTGTGCTCGCTGGGGAGGAAGAGGGTTCCCGTCTAGAACAGATCTCCGGACAACGGTGCACCTAGCCCCACAGTGGGCGCAAAATGTCGGGGGTGTCATGCGACATATGCCAAAGGATGGCTTATCATGGAGGGGGCTAATAAGACGTCGCCGGTGCCAGGAAACGTGATGAGGCGTAGACATGCACGCCGGCGAATCTTACCCAGGTTCGGGGCTCTCCTAGGAGATAACACCCCTACTCTTGCTCTGCGGGGTCTCCGCATGATCACTCAAGCAACAACGATGGTTACAAGCTTGCTCCTTGAGCTGTTTCTCTAGAGGGGGAAGAAGAACAAGGCTAGCCCTATCTTCCTCTCTCTATATGGATGTGTGGATGAACTAGAGTCTGAACCCTTTGCATGGGTGTCCTGGGGGGTTTATATAGGCCTACCCCCCAGGGGTACAAAGGTAATCTGGCCAGGTGTAGGCCCCGGCTGTCAGTGTCTCTGGTCGCCGGCTCCTCCACCGGCAGATGGGGCCCGCCACCTTGTGGGCCCTGCCGGCTGTCTCGTACTTGGCCGACAGGCCGCGCCCGCCGCTCGCGGGTCTTGCTGGCTGCTCAGCACTGTAGTCGTGCTGGTAATGATGCATGCTTTGTTGGGGGAGGCGTGGCTACAGTACCGCTGCCTAGCGGGCGTTCACTGTAGCATCTCCCCGTCTCTTCTGGTTAATGGCACACAAACTCCAAGGAGGGGAAGAGCCGCCTGGTCAAGGGCCGGCCTCCCTACGAGCCGACTGGTCTGGACTCGCCGCCTTCTGGCTCCTTGAGGACAGGTAAGGCCTGCCGCCCGCCGCCCGCGGGACATACCGACATCCCGTCGTGGGAGCATGGCTCCCTCTGACAAGGGAGATGTCATGGGCAATGTGGCAACAGTGCCACGCCGGGCGGGAGATCTCCGTCTGGCACGGCGCATTGTGGCCACGCTTGACCCTAGATTTGGGGGTGGCAGGGCGTGCTGTAGCCATGCCCTGTATCCTCGTATTTATTTGGATGCAAACTTTGAGGATGCCTAGGGCCGCCTGCTAGGAGCCGGCCTCTCTGGAGACCGCCTGCTAGGATCCGGCCCACTTCGTGGCTGCCTGCTGTGCTCTGCGGTCTCCTGGCAGCCGACCGCTTAGACTAGCCAGCCACGAGGAGGCGGCGCTTGGCTCTTTGAATCTTGAGGGAGCAGCCAGCCCCGATGTCTTGAAGCGCCATGGGGGCCCGATGAGGCTACCCGTGGCCAATTACTCCGACACTCCCATCCCTCACGGTCTTCATGAAAACATCTAGATAATCATCGTGTTCTGGTAGAAATACTTTAACCTTTGCATGCCCACCAATCATGTAGTTTGAGAGGTAATCTTGAGTAAACTGCTTTGGCAACAACTGCAAAGGAAAAAGATTCAGACATTGTCATCTAACACAACTCGTTATGGGCAGTAAAAAGAAGGCTGCAGAGTTCTTACTTACCATCCTGCAGTTCGCTGTTGTCTTGGAGAAAGTGTAAACAAATAGTTTAATTGCCATCTATGGACCCATTTTACTAACAATCTTTATCAGCTTCCTCACTTGATGCTGGTTCATTATCTCATTGCCCCATACGCAGAAAGGGTCGAAGCGCGGATCTTTAACAATGACATATGTACCTAAAAGCATCAAGTTAATATTAGAAGCTAAACAACAATTGCACAATGATGTAGTACAACACTCTTTTATAATAATCCCTCCGTTCCTAAATATTTGTCTTTCTAGTGATTTCAACAAGTGACTACATACGGAGCAAAATGAGTGAATCTACACTCTAAAATATGTCTATATACATCCGTTTGTGGTAGTCGATTTGAAATCTCTAAAAAGACAAATATTTAGGAACGGAGGGAGTATCTTATAACATCCAATATACTCACATATTAGATGAATTAACATCTTATATTATGAGCCGGAAGGAGTTTAGTGCATTCTTACAAATTATCGGCTGATTAACTGCTATTGTATCCATGGGTACAGTTAGTTTGAGCTAGTTCGGGCTCAAATAGCCATAAAGTATATCTAAACATGAGTGCTAGTTTGAGCTAGTTGCATCTATAACCCACCCAAAAAAACTATCCAACCCAAGATGTGCTAATTGGAGCTAGTGTCCTAGTGCATTTATTGTCAATCTAACCCTGCCCTCCAAACAACTCTTTGGATGGAGTTAGTTCAGGGTTAGTCATGAGCTAGAAACTAACTCTAACCTCTAGCTAAGTTGAGTATCCAAACAGGGCTATGTTGTTGTTGTTGCTGCTGCTCTTCTACGTATATCTAGACATCATTAGAACATTAATGTGACACTCTTCCTTGTTGCTATGTAGCATAGGATTGCATATTTAGACATCAAGTACAGTGCATGTTGCTATGTAGCCTCAGATATATTACATATGGCCCTAGTTAACCTAATCATAAATGGGTTGCAGATATATTCAGTTAAATGTCTGATTCACCGATTAGTCCCTTATCAGCCCCCGGCCTATATGGTACCAGCTACAGATATCCTGAACAGTGAGCAGATATAAGCCATGGGATGAAACTAACCTTGATGGAAAACAGCAGTCGTTCCCAAAATTGTCCTGTGTAGGTACATCGAGAAGCATGTTAAGCACAACAGGCTAAACATCAACAAAAACTATCCATGGCAGACAAAATAATCTCCAAAAGATAGCTTCAGTGTGCAGGTTTAAGCACGCTAGTAAAGCAAAACAAGTAGAAAGGTGTGTTAACTGCAACAGGCCTAACATTTAACAACAAGCAAACATAGTCATTCAAACTGGTATTGTGCCGGTCTAAGTACACTGGTTATTGTTAAATAAAAATGGAAAGGCGTGTTAACTACAAGATGCAGCAACCAAATGTAGTCATTCATAGTGGTATTGTTGAAACTGGTACTGATGAAATTGAACTGAACAGTTCATACTTGCACATATAGAACATCGTGTTGTGAATAACTGGAATAAACAAGTCATACTACGAACAACCAAAGATAGCATTTGAAACTGGACATATGCTAACTACAAACAACCGAACAATCAAAAACTTTAAAAGAGGCATACGCTAGCTATAACAGGCTTAACAACAAGCAAATATATGCATTCCTATCGGTATGTTTAAAACTAGATTGATGAAATGTACTGCACAGTAAATAATTGCACATATAGAGCATCACATTGTGAACAACGGAAATAAACAAGGCATACTACAAACAACCAGATATAGCAATTAAAACTGGACATGTTCTCACTACACTACAAAAGGGACTCAACAAAACAAATCATGGGTTTCCCCCTGTGAAGAGGCACGGCAAAACAAATCATGGGTTTCCTCACTTGTCACAGATGGGCTCGTTCCCGTGGGAAGAGCAAGGACCCTGGATGCGCTCCATGTTGTCGTAGATGCGCTCCTTCCCCTGGGAATATCACGGCTGTAGGGTGCCCTCCCTGATGTCGCAGACGGGCGCTTTCCCCTTGGAAGAGCAGATGGGCTCTTCCCCTTGGAAGAGCTGGAGAGGGTGCCCTCCTCGTGGTCGTCGTCGATGAGGTCTGACTTGGAAGCTGTGGATCCCAAGCCAGCGTCGCAGAACGTGTCCTTCAGAAATGACAAAAGGGGCTCGATGGCGATGTAGGATGGCAAATTGTTGACAGCGAGTCAGAGGAGATCAGCGGCGGGGCCATGGATGAGATCGACGGTGGTTGAACCCGAGGGGTTGGGGGTGGGCCACTTAACCTGTGACATAGCCCACCTCAGGCCGTTGCTGTCGATGACCTCGATGTCGTAGCCGGCGGCCGAGACATGCCCGCATACTCTAGCCCGCTGCTTGAGTTCTTGTCGCCAGTAATGGTCGTCAGCTTCCTCGGCGATGTCGGGCGAAGAGACCGCGATAACACCTCTTTTGGGCTAGTCGCTCCTCGAGCTCCACGGGAAGCGTAGCTGGGCTTAGGCTGCGACGCTCTGGAGTGGGGGATGGGGATGGGGATCTATGGGAAAGGGGGCATTTGGCAGGCGTCATCTAAGAAACTCAGGGCGGCCTGGGTATGGAGATCGGTGGGTAAGCTGCACGGGCAAACCGAGGCCTTGCAGCAGTAGCGAGGACCTTGCTAGTGTTTCGAGTGAGGAAGGGGGTGTGTGTGGGCGCACGCCCGAGGAGGTTTTGGTGTGTGTGTGTGTGTGTGTCACTCGTGCGCGTCGGTCCTAAACAAACGGTTTTTAACCCCTTTCCGCGACGGCATTTGGAACCGTCGCCAAGTGAGTGTGTGCGATAGGGTGTCCTTCCCACACGACCCAGAAATCGTTGGGGATAGGCCCTCCTGGGACCCAGGCTGGGGCCGTGTGCGATTGGGCGAGGCATCGAAACCCAATAATTTCCATAGGTATGTACATCCCACACGGTAATCTGAGAAAACCATTTCCGTAGGTATGTACATCCCACACGGTGAATCCCAGAAAATCATTTCCGTTCGTATGTATATCACACACAGTCAATCCAAGGAATACGTTTCCATTCTTATGTACATCCCACACAGTCAATCCAGGGAAAACGTTTCCGTTCGGATGTACATCCCACACAGTTTTATGTGTGGGCTCGTGTGTGAAAGGTATAACTGTCACACACGGTCTGCCTTGGTTCACTGTTTGCTTTTATCAACTATATCACACACGATTTTATGAAGAAAACGGTGTGGCATTGGGCTATCCATCGCAAGTGCTTTTACTGCTAGAATCATTTGCAAAGGTCCATGACACATTTAGCAGGTTTATTAGTTTACAATTAATAATTCCAGTATTACGCAAATTGACATTTCATATCGAACAGCTGTTTGCCAATTCCATATCAAGCACATAAATATATTATAACATCACAGTATGGTAGCTACATGAAAAGAACACAGTACAACATATAGCTAGTTCAACTTCATAAGAACAATATATTCATTTCCCTAATTGAGATCATCCAGGCTTGTGTTATCCACCTCTGCTTTCAGTTCAGTAAGAACCCGTTTTGCACGGGCCAACTGGGAAAGTGCCTCCTCCTTCGCCAACACCATCTTAGCAAAGTCTGATTTAAAAAATCTGAGCTCATTCTCCACCTTCAACTTTTTATCCCGCATCTTGAAATATGCTTCAGTGTTGACAAGACTTTCTCTAAGCTTACGTGTGTTCTCTTCCTCATACATGCTCCAGAGCTTCGCTAGGCCCATCTTCAAAGACTGTGGCCACTCTTGATCAACCCACTCCAAGTAAGAACACTTCCGTTCATCCTATAATATTTAAAACTAGATCAGTAACAATTGTAGGGGAAATGGGTTTATAGCAACATAGAAAATCACCAATGCTTATTTTGAAAAACTGAAGAAACATGTTAATTATGACATATCTTCTCAGAAAGATCAATGTGCAAATGAAATAATTGGTACTGAGACAACAACCAAATTCTGGAACATCAGAAGCTATAATTAACTACAACGAGGCTACAAGTTCTTACTCATGTACAATAAATAAAAAATTGAACATTTTATGAGGAAGGTAAATATAACTGCAACAGCATAGCGATAGTGTTTGGATGACAGCAAATTGATACTAACAGGTGTCTACATGCACAAATTTTGTAACATAGAACTAATAGCACTAAGGCCGTCCACTATGTATGCCAAAACTGGGGTAAAGACAACTGTTGCTACATCTCGCACCGGTGCCCTGCACTGGCGAGCCGATGCAGTGAAAAAAATCAGGGACCCGGACTCTGGAGCACGTAGTTGCTCCGATGCCCAGTTCCTTTGTGCCATGAAGATTTAGTATTTTACTGCTTGGCTGCTTGGATGTGTGGAACAAAGTTGGCTGCACAAACTGCCGAAGCGGTGCCAAATAATTTTCTAATGGCACCGCTGATGAGATGGCAACAATTTAAGATACTAGGTACAAACTGTGAAACTATCTTAGGATGCGTTTGGTTGAAGGTGTGGTATGAATGGGTTGGGACCGTGACGGTGTCTGAATCACATCTAACAAATGATTTGTAATAACGAAAGAGGGTCTAACCTTCTCTACACATGCCAGAAACTTCCTCCCACTGTCGACAGAATCAAACGCAACTAGCTTCACGCATGGAGATTGATGGTGACAACCAGCAGATATTTCTTCAGCCACCCCACTACATTCATTGCCACTGATGGTCCAAGGGAGCTACAAGAGGAAGAAATGAATCAAATCGGCCATCGGGTAAAAATCCTTCATTCCAAGTCATAGCCCGAGAGAGAGAAGAGAGGCATACCCGGGTGGTGAAGGAGTAGTCGCCGGAGGAGGAACCGCTGGAGAGGTCGTTGAAGAAGACCATGGTGACCCCGGTGGTAGGATGCGAGACGGCGAGAGCGAGGAAGTGGCTATAGCTTAGCAAGAAAGGAAGGAAGGAGGAAACAGGGGAAATGTGACTTGTGGTCGGGAGAAAAGGGGGTGGGGAAGGGGGGAAGGGGGCGGGGTAGATATTTTGGCGGTAGGCCAAAATTTTGGAAATGTGGAGGGAAACTTTGCGCTCGGTGCCGCCGGACCATTCACTTTGAACAATTGTGTGCATCGTAAATGATTCTTCTGCTTTATGCGCATGGGATGAGTTTGATAATTCAAATTTTGGTGGAAATTTCCCCGGGTACGTCATTGCATAATTTAACATCGCTCGCTAATTTGGGCACACAAAAGAGCGTACAGCAGACAGACCACACTTACTGAATCGAGCAATTTTAGTAATTACACAGAGCTAGTTGACCTAAACATTGCTCTAACAAAAGACCAGCATTAAAAACAAAGCCTAGGTACGCATAATTTTAAAAAATCCACCACCGCGCCGGCCTATGCATCGCCGGTGTGAGATGAGACATCGATGACTTGTCCTGGCGACATGCCGCCGTTGGTGGACTCCGCGCCCCCCTGCTGAAGTCGACCGCGTCCTCGTCCTCGTCCTCGGCGCCGCCCTCAAGGTTGTAGTACTCATAGTAGTGGTTGCGCCAGAGCTCGCAAACGGTTCCTAGAAAACAACTATGTGTGATGTTGTAGATATTTTTTATTAGCTGTGAAAGACGAATTTGGAGTAAAGTGCCAACAGATGGTGTTTTAAATGAACGAGAAATTTTGTAGTACTAATACAACCGTCATGTCTAATTGTGGAAAATTTCAGGGGTCATTTGACCTTTTAAGACTTTAAGTGATTTTCTAGCCTTTTAATGACCGTAATTGGAATTTGAACTACATGTACATGCAATAGCTAACCATAACGGCTTGGAAACTCATATTTCATGTACTTGTGTGCGATTTAATTCCATGTGCAGTAAATTGGAAGTAATTTTCAAACATATTGGTCTAACAGCTATGACACAATTAAGCATGGAGTGACATGGCATTTTAATTCCAAAAAATAAAAAAATCAGAAACACATGAAACCTTGGTTGATGTAATGTCATGCCACCAAGATGATGTGGTAAAAAAATTGGCATGTTGGACGAAAGTTTGGACACACACCCCTCACAAACCGAAGCAACTCACTAGAAGGTTCGTGGTTCCGAGAGGGAACAATGCATCTTTGATGACGGACGAGAGATAGCTTCCTCTTACGGCCTTCAAATTTTTCCTACATTTAACGTGCACTAATACAACTGTCATGTGAAAATTTGGAAAATTTCAGGGGTCATTTGACCTTTTAAAGACATTTAAGTGATTTTCTAACCATTTAATGGCCGTAATTCAAAATTGAACTACATCTACATGCAACGCCTAACCAAAACGGTTTGAAAAATCATATTTTTGTGTACTTGTGTGCGAGTTAAAAAATCATCACACGATGTAAATATCTGGTGTTCAAAAAAGAAAATGTAAAGATCTGGCAAGACAACCGGCCCCCACACGATTGGCACTCTATCTCGCGGCTCGAGGTTTGGTAGCTGATTGGCGGGTATCATTAATCAGACACGGTTCTGTATTGGAGACCGTCAGCTATTATGTTCACACACGGATTTTGCTGCGGGAATCGTGTGTAATTCAAACTACAGTACTCGTAAATTCCGGCGACCGGCGTGTGTACTGTCCCCGTCGATCTAGATTTCGTCCGCCAATAAATACTACCTTGCTCACATCGTCCCGCCTGCATTCTCATCTACATCCTCCCCTCGCTCGCCCCCCCCCCTCTCTCTCTCTGAAATCTCTGCCATGGCACCACCGGTCTGCCCACACACCAACGAGGAGTCGCCACCCCTCGAGGACGCTCACTCGATTAGCAGCGAAGAGGACCCCGACGCGCCGCCTGACGAGGTTGCGCCGGACCCCCCAACTTTGGATTGGTTTTGGGGCCAGTACAATCTTTGTCTGTGGAAGTCACTACCGTCAGCTGAGAAAGCCATGCAAGTGGCGTTCAAGAAGGAGATGGCGGAGGAGGAAGCTAGGTACCAGGCGGCCTGTGAAGCCGCCTGGAAAAAGGAGGCAGCGGAGCTTTGGGGGCGGGCGCGTCGTCGTGCCGAGGAGGTGTACGAAGATGGGTACTTCGCGAGGAAGGTCATAGGCGCTGGGCGCCTCGTCGCTGCGTGGAGGTGGGCCGATAAGCTCCAGCGTGCCACCGACGAGGAGCTCCAGTGGGCGCCCAACAAAATGGCAAGATCGGCCACGCGCGTCCGCCAGTAAGAGGTAGATCGGTACGTCAAACGCTGCAAGGCGGAGGAGTCGGAGTACTGCCTCCGCACTGGGAAGACGCCGCGCACCAGGGAGCGGCTGGCGAGGGGCTGCCGGAATACTGGCCCCAGGAGGGATTATTAGTTTTAGTATTGTTCGTTTTCAATTTTATGCATTGTACCTAGTAGTTAAGTATCATCACGTATATGTGATGATATTATATATATATATATATATTCTGTGATGAACTAATGAACAATTAATATATATATATATATATATTATGAATTCCATTTTATATCTGTTTTTGTATACTAATTTGAATCTAGCTGTTATCATCCACATATACAGAATGGAAAGCGTATATACACACATTGAAACAGAACATATAAGAATGGAAAACATAGTACACACATTGAAACAGAGCAATACTATGATTGCTGTGAATACATAGCTATCCACGTCGAAACGACTTTTCAAAATAAAACGCGTACATGAGACCATGACCAGCAGCCCTTGCCTACGGTAGCTCTTGGCTCTGCCTGAACTCATGCAGGCGTTCGTCCAAGCGGTCGACACGCTCGCGGTAAATCTGGAGCGTGATCTCGAGCTCCAAGTTGGCTATTTCATTGGAGATCACCAGCTCAAGGATGCGACGGCCATGTTCCTCTACTGCGCCCAGGTGGACACCTGGGCCAAGGAGGCGGTCGAGCCTACGGACCAGCGCGTTGGCATCCAGCGGGCCGCGGACAAGGCGAACGACGCCACCCATGCGAACGGCGCGGCGGGCGTCCGGTGCAAGTACGACGCGATCGGCCTCTGGGGCAAGTACGACGCTGAGGGCATCTGCCCACTCCTGGCGAGGAATGGGTATACTGACAGGACGTGTACCCAGCTGCAACGCCGTGTCAACAGTAGGCAAGCGCCGATGGATCCGCTCTTGCTATGCGGCGCGCCACGCCTCTCGCTCTGCAGCGCTCCAACAGTCTCGCCGTGCGGCGAGCCGCAGCCTATCTGCGCGGACGTGCCTAGCTTGCTCTGCGGCGCGCCATCGATCATGTTGTGCGGCAAGCTGTAGCCTATCGGCGCTGACATGCCTATCTTGATCCGCGGCACTGAAGCGCCATGCGCCAAAGGTCTGCCCAACCCTGGCGATGACGCGCATCACGACGTCGTCCATCGGGTTGCCGGGGAGCGTCTCGGCCTCGACTGGCCGTGGCGCTTGCTCATTTTCCTCGTCGACGAGGTTGATGGCAGGGGCGACGCTTTGGAGGGTTCGCATGCTTGGAAAAGGTGGATGTGCTACAGGCTGCGATTGTCGCCTCCGTGCGTCATGCGCCGCCTATGCGCAATATACCAGGGTGGCGGGAAACAGGTGAGGAAATGGCGGGAAACGGTGGCGTGTTCATAATATGCCATCAATTAATGGAAACTTAGCATAGAAGGAACATCGAGCTAGCACAAGAAGTAGATGATGATCAGATGGACACGGACCACACTAGGGAACCCGTCGGTGATGAATTCATCAATCCTGTCGTGGAATTGTCATGGCAGATGTCCTAGTGTGAGGACTTAGTCGTGAGGCCAACGCATCTATGTGGTAGCTTGAGAGGGGTTGAGCGGAATCGAGAGACGCAACACAAGACAAGGATTTAGACAACTTCGGGCCCCGGGAAACATCATCCGATAACAACCCTACATGCTGTTTGAGGCTAGGTCTCATTATCACCACGAGAGGGTCGCCGGTAAACCGGCTCTTTGTGTCTAGCCCTAGAGATTGTTTATCCTTACTTCTCCCCCTTTGGGGAGCCCTGCCCCTCCTTATATATGTTGAAGGGGCGGTTTACATGACTATTCCTAGTTGGATTAGGATTACTCTATTACAAGTGGAGTCCTAGTCTTGCTTCCTTTGTAGGAGAACATTCCTTATGTCTTCCTCTTAAACCGGCCCACCATTAACATAAACCGGATCTTCATGAACCGCCTGTCGGGCCACCGGGTCTTGTCGCTCCTCTGACCCGCCTGCCGGATTACCAATGAATCATAAAACGCTAGGTCCAAGCGGGTCACCAGTGAATCGCCAAGCTCTAGCCAGGTCATACATCCGGCGGTTTATATCGCGGGGTATATCCCCGACATTAGCCCCCAGTTTAATTTGGATTTATCCATGTTAAACTGATTCTGCAACATAAACACAAGAACAAATTTGACAGGTTGTGCTCCGGGTTAAATATTCTTGTAAGCCGGCATCTGATCATCCTTAAGTCCTTGTTATTTCTTCCTTCTGAAAAATCCAAGTAAATAGACCAGCTTCATAATCAATTTGCTTGCAGAAGATATTTTGTAAATAAAGAATCCATTTGAACCGGCCTTCAATGCACTGATTTGACAGAAATATTGGTCTTCAAATATTTAACTGATATCCGCCGGTTTGAAAATGTAGAACTTGCCGGTTTATCATTGCCAAAATTGTCGGGTTATAAAAACTGATGATCCCGGGTCATGACCGTTTATAGACGCCGGGTTATGATTGTTGCCAACGCCGGGTCACACAATTAATCTTCCCAATTTTCCCAAAACTAAGAATTTGAAGATATTCCTCCTTTATATGCATATTACCTGTAGCCCCCAAGTCTTAAGAGGAGAACATAGTGATAGCTTAAGACTTGTTTCAATATAAATGTAGCATCCTTGAAGAAATCCAGATTGTTCATCTCAGTCACTAGTCACAACTGAATACTCCATATTATGTAGCCCCCAAGTGCCGAGTTGTCATGCTTGCAGCAACCTGGGACTTGTAAGTGCCTGATGCTCAAAAAATTTCAACCAGTGTAGCCCCCAAGGCCGGGTCATTACGCAATAATGAGCAGGGACTTTATAAATATGATCATGTAGATTGAACAGCAACTAGTAGCCCCCAAGGGCCGGGTCAGTAAGATAATATTGAGCTGGGACTTTGTATATACTTCTTTGAAAAGAACATCATATGATGTAACCCCCATCATGGGTCTTGAACCCACATCCACAAGGTTAGGAGCTTTGTGCTTTATCAACTGAGCAGTGGACCCTTCAATATAATGGATTAAGACTTGTGTACCTTGAATTGTTGACAGGAGCAATTGGTAGCCCCCAAGGGCCGACTCATTAAAATGTGATGAGTCGGGTCATCAATAAAGTGAGCAAAAACTGACTTTGCATTAGCCCCCAAGTGTCATGGTGCATGCTTGCAGCGACATGAGACTTGCATATCACTATGAAATCTCAACGTGAATAATGTAGCCCCCAAGTGCCGGGTCGTAAGCCTCCAGCGACTCGGGACTATTCCCTCCATTGTAGAATAAATCATAACCATTAATAATATAGTAGCCATTGCGCTAAAGCGACTTTGAAAACCTTAATCATAATATTGGTTATTGATAACCATAAGAAAATCCAGCCATGTTGGCTATTTGAAGATTTGAATAATATAATCTAATGATTTATGAGCGCATGATTCCAATGGCGCAATCCAAATATATACTGGCGACTTATAGTCCCAAATCAGGCCGGGTTAATAAATGCCGGTGATTTATAATCATGCTTTATTCAACCTGTTTCTGCATACAACAAGTTTAAAGTGTCCTGGCGGTTTATCGCCGGACGGGTCATAATGCCCAACATATAGCCCGGGTTTATAACCAAGGCTGCACTTAAGAATAATCAAATATGAAATATATCATACCTGTGACATTGAATCACATCGTTGGTTTACCAACTTTTTGTAGTAAGAGTGATAACCCCAATCTTGAATACTGATAACTCCTTTCATATTTTGCCGGTTTATGATAAAACCGTACCGGGTTATAATAAACACCGGATTATCCATATATAACACTGGCGACTTATAGTCGAAACCAGACCGGGTTAATAAGCGCCGGATTATAACTGATCATATACTGACAACTTGTAGTTGAAAAACAAGCCGGGTTAATGAACGCCGGTTTATCAAAAAAATTATAAATCTCATCAAAAGAGAAAAAACTTGGCAACTAAAAGCATATGAAAACTTGTAGTCGAGGCTTTTCACGGGCTGCCAGGCCCCAAATTCGAGGCTTTTCATGGGCTGCCAGGCCACTGAGTTAAACCATTTTGCAAAGCCTTTTAAGATGGTCCTCAATCCTTAACCAATCATCGTTTTAACTTGACAAGTTCAAGGTCTTATCAGAGTAACTTGTCAAAGTTCGACGGGTCATACCAGGTTTACCTGGGCGGAGTGACTTACTTAAAAAGGCAGGCTAACCCGGGGTTTTAGGTGTATACACCAAGCTTCCAAGCCGTGGCTTGATAGCCTATTACAAGTGTAGATTCTTTGTTCATTGCGATAGCAAAGAATCCCCAAGCAATATTTTGAGCTGTGCTCAGTGGGTGCCTATGTTTGAGTTATTCTTTTGCAACACTCTCTTTGGCCCCTAAGTAGTTTTCTGGTGTAGCTATGGTTCGGACACGACCAAGCCCCCAAGTGATTTTTCTGGTGGCCTTGCACCGATCAAGAGGTGTAGCTATGGTTCGAATACGACCAAGCCCCCAAGTGATTTTTATATATGGCTTTATAAGCCGGATCAATGGGTAAGCAGAACTCCGCTTTATAAATAGAAGCCCCCCACGTGATCAATCATATGATAAGCCAATAAGGCAGGATACCCATGTTTGAACCGCGCATCATGGCAGCAGGTCCTCTTCGGCAACCTTTAACATTTTGCAAGAGATAAATTCTTCTTGAGCTGGATGTTAAACCGGATATTGAGAGCTTCAAATCTTTGTGGGAGACATCTTTCTCTTGAACCGGATTTTAAACCGGAATCTTCATTTTCAGCCGGAAATTTTCTGATGGCCTTTAAACTCGAACTTGCGAGAAGTTAATTCCTTTTTGGACCGGAAATTCTTAAACCGGAATTGAGAGCCTTAGGGCCTTGTGGGAGAACAGATTTCCCTTGAACCGGATTTTAAACCGGCATTCTTCATTTTGAACCAGAAATTTTCTGACGACCTTTAAATTTTCATCAATATGGTAGTAGCCTCCGGGACCGGGTTATCTTTCCCTCCAACGTCCTGGGGTTCTTGAATTCACTGAAAAACGACAGCATTTGCTGAGTCATATCATTGTAGCCCCCGAGTCTTAAGATGACTCGAGGAATTGTCTTGAGATTCTCCATATTTGACCATGATATAAACCGGTATAAGTCCTTCAACAGCTCAATGATATAACTTGTCCTGCATTGGAGAACTTGCAAGCCGGCGTAATTGCTCTTTTAAAGAAAAACAATATATGATATAAAATATACTGGATGGATTTCACCTGATATGTTAGACCAGAAATTATCCACTTCAGAGTTGATGATCACCACGGTGAAGCTTAAATTAATCATGGCCGAGTTGGTCGCGGTGTTGTAAGCCGGTGCGGACGGGCGAGTCGACCGTGACGTCTGTAAACCGGCGCGGACACACGAGTCGGCCGCAGGTGCGGACGGATGTAAACCGAATCAGCTGGGGCGACAACTTCCACGTGTATCCATCGAGCAACTTGGCACGGAGGAACGCCAATGCAAAATTATGCTGGCGCACACTCCATATCCGCGGTATAACAATATCTTTGTCATGAATAATTATCCTGCATCAAAATATGGCAGGACAAAGTAATTGTTTTCGGATAAATTAATATATGTGATGAAAAACAGTGAAAAAATAGCACCTGATTTTTTCGAACGATAGATGATTCGTATGTAACATCCGTAGATAACTTTTCTGTGCTGTCACTGAATTCCGTTTGATCCTTATGTATATGCATCTAAAGGATTTTCAACCACACCTGACCACTTTGACTTCTCGTCCAACCAGGCCTTCTTGTTCTTTTTTTCCAGATGGGCAAACACCCATGGTAGCTGAACATCATCAGCCGGCAAGGTTTAACGGGCCCTTGACAGGGGCAACTGTCCTGAGGCAGAGCCAGCCGGCGAGGAGGTGAAACCAAACGGCGGGTGCTCGCGACAGACGTTGGAGCCAGCAAGGCGAGCTGAGCGAGGGAATGAAGGGCCCCGTCAGTGGCGGCGGGTGAATCTACGGGGACGCGCAAGGCGGAGGTGGAGGAGAATCACCGGCAGCGGGGTTGGCCGACTCACAATGGGCTGCGGCCAAGTCTTCTTCCGGGTCGCAGTCTCCCTCTTTTTTTATGTTGAAAACGAGATTGACTTCTCTTCATGAGTTAATGGCACGCCTCTGGCTGATTTGACTTGTCCTGAGTGTGTGCACGGAGCGATGGTAGCAGCAAGAGGATCGCCCGGCTCCCATGTAAAATATGGATTTTTGACCGTGGTTGATCACACGCCCTGTTTGCATTTCAGTAATTGTCGGTTTGGGCAGATTGCTTCTTGCACGATGCGTCCGCCAAATATGGCCAGCAGGCAAACTTCTCGGCGCTGCAACAACCACGTCCGTCTCAGTACATGTTTGATGCTTACTGTCATTTGACTCTTGATGTGATGGCCTGTCCCTTTTGACCACGTGAGAGCTTCCTTCCAGGTCTTGCTGGCATCAGACTCTCAGCTGGGATCTGAAAATTTGTGCAAACAGCAGACTTTCAACTTGAGGCGAAGCTGAGGCAGCTCAGCGGCCATGGAAGAGGAGTGCCGGTGGCTCGGCCACGGAGGTGAACTGGCGACAACGGCTCAGCAACAGAGGCGCGCCGGCAAGGCACAACCGCGGCCGCAGAGGTGACGACAGGGCGGCGACTTGTGGCTCCACGTGAATTGCGGCAGAAAACCAGCTCAACTCGGAGCGGCGCGAAGCTGCACAAAACAGAGGCGAGGTGGGACCGCAGCGAAGAGCGGCCGGAGGAGAAGGGCGTCGAAGCAACCGGCGGCTCAGGCTACAGCCGGAGAAGGAAAGCATTAAGGCGGAGGTTGCGAGCATGGACAATGGAGAAGTCCGGGTCATGGCCGGCTCCGTTTCCAGGTCGTGGCCTTGAGGCCGGCGTTTACCAACTCGCTCGTGCTGTGTTTGATTGGTCAAGGAGAGGACGCAGGACTGCCGCTGCAAAACACTTCATCAAATTTGGCCGATGAACTCATAGTTGATGTGAATTTTCCACGCCGGCTCTGGTTGAGCTTGTTAATTACGAACTTCTCGAACCCTAGAAAAGATCCCTCCAAAAACTCAACACCACCGTGCGCAGGCCCCATGGTGGGCGCCAACTGTCGTGGAATTGTCACGGCAGATGTCCTAGTGTGAGGACTTAGTCGTGAGGCCAACGCATCTATGTGGTAGCTTGAGAGGGGTTGAACGGAATCGAGAGACGCAACACAAGACAAGGATTTAGACAACTTCGGGCCCCGGGAAACATCATCCGGTAACAACCCTACATGCTGTTTGAGGCTAGGTCTCATTATCACCACGAGAGGGTCGCCGGTAAACCGGCTCTTTGTGTCTAGCCCTAGAGATTGTTTCTCCTTACTTCTCCCCCTTTGGGGAGCCCTGGCCCTCCTTATATATGTTGAAGGGGCGGTTTACATGACTAGTCCTAGTTGGATTAGGATTACTCTATTACAAGTGGAGTCCTAGTCTTGCTTCCTTTGTAGGAGAATATTCCTTATGTCTTCCTCTTAAACCGTCCCACCATTAACATAAACCGGCTCTTCATGAACCGCCCGTTGGGCCACTGGGTCTTGTCGCTCCTCTGACCCGCCTGCCGGATTACCAATGAATCGTAAAACACCAGGTCCAAGCGGGTCGCCAGTGAATCGCCAAGCTCTAGCCGGGTCATACATCCGGCGGTTTATATCGCGGGGTATATCCCCGACAAATCCCAAACGGTTGAATACTAGCAAGCGTTTGCTCACAACACACACGGCCTATTCCATCACAAACAGGTCGGATGGATCAACTGTATGCCACATATCGCACATTGTCAAAAAGTAATGCGGTAGACCTTCTTTAACATGTGTTAAAAAATAAAAAACAAGGACCTCAAGGTCAACACAACTTACCATCCAGTCACCCATCTGATGGCTGCTCCAGCCTGAGCACACTTAACTTGATAGTTTTCTTACATGAGCTACTGGTGGAACAGCTAGTCCTTGTTGATAGGAATGCCTCTTCGCATCCTTATGGCGTATCCGGATGACCGCCCGTCCCACAATGGCAAATAGATGTTGTGTAGACAGAGCATATCACATACGTCTTATTAGAAGCAATCGTCTGTGTTATTATCGGTCTTCGCACACATTTCTGATTACAGACCCGTTTGCGCGTATCACACACATCTTGTTATATTGAACCGTTTCTGTTCTCTTGCCTAATCACAAACTATTCATCCGAGTGAACCGTATGCTGTACATCGCACACACCTTGATCGGGCTGCCCGTTTCTTTTGTGTTGCCTAATCACAAACAGTTCATCTGAGTGAACCGTATGCTGTGTATCGCACATGCCTTCATCTGGCTGCCCGTTTCTTTTGTTCCTCCTCATCACAAACAGTTAATTGAGCTGAACCCTATGCCCTTCATCACACACGCAACTAAAACCTGAACCATGTTTGATCCATCCGTCATCGCAAATGTTTTATACATTTCTGACGGTTTTCATACAGCATCGTTTGTGATTATTGCATCGCACACAGTTTCTCGAAGGGTCTCTGATCATAGTGTCGAGTTAGCAGCATCCTACAGTAGTGTGTGTGTGAGGGGGGGGGGGTATTTGAGGAAATGACATGGGTACTGAAAATTTTACTACGCGGGAGTCAAATGTGGGAGTGAAATGCCGGGGCTATTGAAAATTTTGATGATAGTGCATCGCACACGGTCCGGAGATAACAACAGTGTGTTATGAAACAGAAAAACCCTCGAGGCGGGCAGATATTTTCTAGGGATGCAGGCGGGATTGGGAACAAGAAACATCGCACACGGTCCGGAGATAACAACCGTGTGTTATGAAACAGAAAAACCCTCGAGGTGGGTAGATATTTTCTAGGGATGCAGGCGGGATTGGGAACAAGAAACATCGCACACGGTCCGGAGATAACAACTGTGTGTTATGAAACAGAAAAACCCTCGAGGCGGGCAGATATTTTTGAGAGGGGAGCCTTGTGGAGCCCAATGTACGGTGCGGATGTGTGCGTGACAGGGGCACCGGCGTGGCACACGGTTAGTTTGAGTGAACCTCTTCTGTTGCGTCATCCGACTTGTCTAATGTTCATAAATTTAGCGAAAAATGACGCGGGAGTGGGTCAGAACGCAAACACACTTGCATGTGGACCAAATTTATGTATGAAAAGGGTGGTTCGATTTTCAAATACCAAATGCAACTTCGATGTGGCACGTATCTCGCAAAGCGCACGGTATTGCTTGCCCCCACCCCCTCGTGTCGGTACGAAGGGAATCCTAAGCTATGAATGCATGCCCCCTCCCCCCCAACCGAGGTTCACCTAGCAAAGTGCGAAGTAGCACCCCCCCACACACACACTTTCAGTCGGCGGGCCAGAGAGGCATATCTCACCAAGATGGATCGTAAAATGTACTAAGAATAATCCACCTTGGTCGTACAACCTCTCTCTTGTTGTTGGTCAAAGTGATGGCCGTCCATGCGAACCCGGAGATGGGCTAGCTCGCCAATAATCACACAAGTAGCTAGTCCCCGAAGACAACCACTGCATGCGTGTGGCCCAAACATATGTATGGAGAGGTGTGTTTTGAGTAACAATGGAACAACTTTGATGTGGCACCGTGATTTCGAACTATAAATCCCCACACCGAGTGAGGGTTAGGTCGATGATGCATATGTATGTTACACCACACTTCAAGCCAACGACGGGGATTCATGCATGCATGCGTGCATAGTATATGCGCTCAAACTTAAGGTCTGAATCTCACCATGACCTATACTACGATAACACAAACCAAATGAAGAATCCGCCATGGTTACCTATCTTGTTGTTGGTCAAGGTGATCATGGATGTCCACGCGGGCCCACGAATATATAGGCTTGTCGCCGATAACCATGCGAGGGAGTGTACCATTCGAAGGCAACCACTACATGCAAGTGTATGGAGGTGATGCGTGCATGCATGTTTGAATACCATTTCACAACATTAATGTGGCGTGTGCGTCAAAAATCGTACACTAGCTCCCCACACAGAGCGAGATCGGTTCATGACGTGTCGTTGTACTAGCCACTTCGACTCGATGCGAGGGATTCATGCGTACACATGCATGTGTGTGTGCTCAAACTTATCATGCATGTCACCCCAGAGCATGACCTATATATACATATATACCGTATTACAAGCAAAAATAATAATCCCCTCCTAAGTCAAATTAACCTCTCTTGTTGTGAGGCAAAAATTAATGATGGACCAAGCGGGCCCACAAATGGAAAGCATCGATATCGCTAATAACCCCTTAAGTGGGTGCGAGAGGACAACCACCACCGCTTTGCATGTGGGCCAAACATATATATGTTGAATACCCAAAATGCACAACTTTGATGTGCCACATGCCTCAAAAATCGTAAACCATGGACCCACACAGAGCGAGGTTCATGAAGCATACTACATATGATGGTCCCCTTCCCCCCTCTTCACCGTATACTATATGCTCCTGCCGTAATATGTACAACCCAAAAGAATCCTCATCGATGGTGAAATTAATTAACCTCTCCCGACGTAGGTCAAAGTGATGCATGCATGCATCGACGATGGCCTCGTGGGCCCACAGATGGAAGCGTCACACGTGAGTGTCCTAGCTAGGATAACCACCGCGTGCATGCATGTGGCCCAAAGAGGTGTTGTGTGATGTTTGAATAGCCAATTTCATAATTTTGATGTGGCACGTGCCTCGGAAACCAAAAAGTCCCGACACTGAGTGAGGTGTACTTGTTCACGGACGCGTACGTATAGTATATATGCTAGTCCCCTCCCACCTCTTCGACTCGTACTATACCACCATAACACAAACAAAAAAGATTCTACCTTGCTGGTCAAATTAACCTCACTGTCGGTTGTTTGCCAAAGTGATGGACGACGACCTCGCGGGCCCACAGAAAGCGTCACACGCGAGTATCGAGTGTCGTGTAGGACAACCATCGACTGCATGTGGCCAAAACATGTATGTATGAAAGGGTTGTGTAATGTTTTAAATAACAATTTCACGACTCTGATGTGGCACCGGCCTGCCTAACAAAACGGCTAACCCACATGGTGGCTTACAACTCGTAATGTACTGCGAGCCACCCGCCACCCCCAGACGCACACAGCCACACACACACCGCGAATCCACCGCAACTACGATGCATGTTAAATTAATTATCCCGTGGTGAACATATGTTACCAGAGGAGGGACGTTTTAATTTTGAAAAAATCACAGAGATCATTAAGACGTTTTAGTACATTAATTGATTGATTTTCTATGGGTATAATGTGCAAAAATCAATTTTGAGCTACATGCACACGTGACACTGCACCTAAATGGATTGCAAAAACACATGTGTCTCACTGGGTGCATGTTTACTCCCCGTGCAACAAATTTCAAACATTGAGAATCTTGAATTTTAAATTCTAATACATCCAAAACATATTTGAAGTTCATGAAACTTATCATGTTTTCATATGGACACAAATACAAAGTGGCATTGTACTTTTTTTTGTCAAATTTCAGACCAGTTTTGATGTAATCTTTATCTAATTACAAACTGGAGATTATTAATAATTGGGAACCAATATCCCAAATGGATTATTTATTCGAACCGTGAGCGTTATACCAACAATGGATACGTGCCATGCTTCAGTTAAGCAATAAAGCGACAACATTAATCTTCCAAATAGAAATACAATATACGTGCCGCCGCGCGACCCGTGTGCTGTGCGAGCATGTGTGAGTTGACGGGACACATGCGAGCAGTCCGCCGCGCACGCAGACGAGGAGGCGTGCATGCAGGTGTGTGAATTGACGAAGGCGTGCTCGCTGCGTAGTGTCATCAGGAGGCGTGAGAGTAGCTGTGTGAAACTTTGGTAGGCATGCCAGCAGTCTGGTGCGCAGGCTCACCGGGAGGCGAGCCATCGGTTTGACCGCCGCCCGCCTCTCCCCCACAACTCCCACTACTCCATATTAATGGTGCGCCCGAGCGGCTGCACCCCCATCCTCGCCACACACACACAATCCTCTCTCTCCGCTTGGATCCTCGATGCCGCTCTCAGTCCTCAAAGCCGTCAGTGTATGAGGATGCCGCCGAAGCGCCCCATCGGAGGGAGTGGCGACGCCGGGGCTGCTAAAGCACCGGAGCACGGCGTGGAGATGGAGACAGAGGTTGCCTCACCACCGGCGAGTTATCGCTACACCCTGACATCGTCGACGGCGTCGAGCTTCCACAGCCGGAGGCAGAGTTCCACGCTGACTCTGGTGATGACCCCGGCGACGACTCCAACGACCACTCCGGCGACGTCTCCGACGACGACGGGCAGCTGGTTAGTCATCTATACCCATTTATGTGTCAAATAGATCATAGGGTTTCTCTGGTTACTCCTGCCTCTCCCTTTTTGGAATACAAATCCTATGGTTATGTTCTCCCAGTCCATGAAATCTGAGTAATTTACGATAGATCCGTGTAGTTTATTGATTGTTTGAATGGTACACGTGATAAGTGATTAGTTGTTTCATCTATGCAAATGATTTATGCTAGTAACCCGACTAGGGTTAGTTGTCGGATCTCGGATTCTGGCAAAACCCTCAAGGTTCGAACACTGGGGTGCGCACGAAGATCTCCCCCTACCGATCCACGTCCCAGCTTCGCTGAGATTTCAAGGGCTAACTCGACGAACTCGCAACACAAGGGACACAAGATTTATACTGGTTCGGGCCACCGTTGTGGTGTAATACCCTACTCCAGTGTGGTGGTGGTGGATTGCCTCTTGGGCTGAGGATGAATAGTACAAGGGGAAGAACAACCTCCTGAGGCGAGGTGTTCTTGTGCTTGGTGAACTTGTGTGGGAGAGGATTACTCAAGATGAGATGAGATGCCTCCGAATGAGTTATCTCCTACGGTGGTGGATAGTCCTATTTATATAGGCCCTGGTCCTCTCCCCAAATATTGAGCGGGAAGGGAGCCAACAACGGCCAATTTGAAAGGGGACAGCTAGTACAGCTTATGCTGACAAAAGCAGTCTTCGCCTGCAAAAGGCTCTGGTGGTGACGCCGCCTTGGGCACCATGGTGACCTCCGTCTTGCCATCCCGCTGGTCTTGGTCTCGTTGCACCGATAGGGAAACCTTTGCTTGACGCCTCGGTACTCTGCGCCTGCGCTTGCCTCCTTAGCACCAAAGAGGAAACAAGGACACTATGCGTGCTGGCGCCCGCCTGGCGCCTGCCCGGTCTCGGTCGTCATGGCTCACGTCACGAGAACCTTGCGAGGTTTGCCTTGCCTTGATGTCTCCGTCCCTCGCGAGCCAACCTGGTGAGGCCACTCCCGAAGGGGTCTTGCACCGTCCGCCTCGTGAGGCTTGGCCCCTCGCGAGGTTCTTGAGTGCTTGTTGGCGAAGATGGGCCGTACGGGCCCGCTCGCAGAGCCACGCCATGGGCCGTAGGTAGGCAAGTCTGGGGACCCCCGTTCCTAGAACGCCGACAGTAGCCCCCGGGCCCAAGGCGCGCTCGGGCTTGGCTTCGAGGCAAAGCCAAAGGTCAAGTGCGGAGCGCCGCGGGCCCCAATAGCCTGCGGCCTTGGTCGACGCGTGGTGGTTGATTGGACATGGGCGTCTCCGCTTCCCCACACTGCCTCGGCAACTGCCCGACTTGACAAGTCCCTACGACATGCAAGGAAAAAATCATCATTACCTGAGATCGTGGGGGGCGCTGGTTGGCCTTCTCCTGCTATAAATGGGGAGGGGGAGTGGAGCCCCCGTCGCCCATCTCTTCCCATCCGCTTGCTTCTTCCCCCATGCTCCATTGCTAGTAGCGACACCAATGGCGCCGTCGAAGAGGTTCTTTGCCGCGGAGAAGGGGAAGGCCCCTCGCGAGGGGCCCGACTCTCCGACGCCCAAGCGTGGATGCGGCCATCCCCGCAAGCACACTGCGACCCCCGCCGCGGCCCCCCATTCCCGGGGTGGCACCGCTGCGCGTGGCAGGGGTCGCTCCAGTCGCGGCAGCCTTGCCGGTGAAGGGAGACGTGTTGTGGTTGCGCGGCCTCCCCGGCCGCGCTTCCACTCGGCGGAGGTGCTGCCGGAGTTCGTCTTCTGGTCGGAGAACCCGGCCGGCAACTGGCTTCAGCTCCCGCGCGTCTTCGTCGACGAGCTGCCAGCCTCTGCTCCAGGCTGGTTCTAGCTGCAGGCGGACGGTTGCTGCAGCAGGGCTTCTTGGGTCGCGGTCGAGGACTCCGCTGCGGGCAACATAGCTCTGGCCCGCGGTTGGCAGACGTTCACCCGCGCGCGCGGCCTTGGTAGGTGGTGCACCCTCTAGTTCAAGTACGATGGTGATGCGACCCTCTATGTGAGGGTGTTTGGGGAAGATGGTCGCCGCGCCGGGTGCTGCCCCGAGGCGAACGACGACGAGGAGGTGCTTGGCCTTGGCGACGGCCATGACGAGGATGAGCGCGAACCCACCCTTGGTGCCGACCGCGTCTCGTCCAGCTATGGCGGCTCTTCCCCCGGTGACAGCTCCAGCAGTGGTGGCTACGACCAACCGCCACGCCGCCGCGCCCGCTTCGAAGGCGGTAGCGGATCGTTTCGTTGCCGCGCCTCCATGAAGTGCGAGGAGGGGTCTGGCTGAGCTCAGGACAACGCCAGGAGCCTGCCCCCGTGGACCGCGGTAGGGGCAGGCGCCGCTTTTATTTTGTGCTCCCTTTCCTTCCTGCATAAAAAAGTAACTAGTATGGGCCCCGGAGGGCGTGTATCGAATTATGATTTCTCATTCATTATGCTATGTTTGTTGTTTCCGTGCTGTGTCGTTATTTTGTGTAGAGGTAACTTAGCTTGGCACGTTTGGGGTAGCCTCCCCTTCACGAGGGACTTGCTTCCTGGTGCCTATGAAGGCCTTCCTTGACTTGGCGGGTGAAAGCACAAGTGCTCCCTGGGTGGTTTTGGTAATTAATGTCAACATATCTCTTGTTGGACTAATGCTTCTACCTAGTATGTTTCAGATAAGTTCAACAATGGAGTGGCATGGACTAGTAGATGTGGAACCTCTTCAAGTTGCTAAGGACAAAGGATTGGCTCAAGCTCAAAGCTCATGACTCTACATTTTCTATTTTAGTGATCCAAGATCACATTGAGTCCATCGGAAAGCCAATACTATTAAGAGGGGATGAGGTGTTGCTTAATGGCTTGCTTGCTCAAAGTGCTTAGTGATATGCTCCAAAAACCCTCAACTACTTTCTCACATCCGCATATGTCCCAAACCAAAAAGTCAAACTCGGCCCCACCGAATCTTTCTATCCGGCGCCACCGAGTTCTCTTGACATAGCCACTGCCAGAAACCCTAATCAATTCGGTCTCACCGATAGGGATCTCGGAATCACCAAGATGGGATTGCAAACTCTCTGTTACCTATTTGCAATAATTTCGGTCTCACCGAAATATGCAATCGGTCCCACCGAGATTGCAATGCAAACTCTCTGTTTCCCTTTCGTAACGTTTCGGTCTAACCGAGATGAGCGAATCCGTCCCACCGAGTTTGCCTGACCAACTCTTTGTTTGTCTATTACCAAAATCGGTCTCACCGAGTTTGTGTAATCGGTCTCACCGAGATTATGTTATGCCCTAACCCTAACGAAATTGGTCCCACCGAGTTGACATGTCGGTCCCACCGAAAATCCTAACGGTCACATTATGAACTAAATCGGTCCGACCGAGTTCCATGATTCGGTCCCACCGAATTTGGTGATTTGTGTGTAACGGTTAGATTTTGTGTGGAGGCTATATATACCCCTCCACCCACTCTTCATTCGTGGAGAGAGCCATCAGAACACGCCTACACTTCCAACATACATTTTCTGAGAGAGAACCACCTACACTTGTGTTGAGGTCAAGATATTCCATTCCAACCACATAAATCTTGATCTCTAGCGCTCCCCAAGTTGCTTTCCACTAAAATATTCTTTCCACGAAATCCAAATCCTGTGAGAGAGAGTTGAGTGTTGGGGAGAGTATCATTTGAAGCACAAGAACAAGGAGTTCATCATCAACACACCATTTGTTACCTCTTGGAGAGTGGTGTCTCCTAGAGTGGCTAGGTGTCACTTAGGAGCCTCCGTTAAGATTGTGGAGTTGAACCAAGGAGTTTGTAAGGGCAAGGAGATCGCCTACTTCGTGAAGATCTACCCGAGTGAGGCAAGTCCTTCATGGGCAACGGCCATGGTGGGATAGACAAGGTTGCTTCTTCGTGGACCCTTCATGGGTGGAGCCCTCCGTGGACTCGCGCAACCGTTACCCTTCGTGGGTTGAAGTCTCCATCAATGTGGATGTAGGATAGCACCACCTATCGGAACCACGGATAAAAAATCTCCGTGTCTCCAAATTGCGTTTGCACAATCCAATCCCATCCCTTTACATTCTTGCAACTTGCATGCTTTACTTTCCGCTGCTCATGTACTCTTGTCATGCTTGCTTGATATGTATTGTGAATGTTTAAACTTGTGCCAAAACTCCACATCAACTTAAGGAAATTAAAAACTGCAACTTTTTCTTGATTAGAGTCTATTCACCCCCCTCTAGACACCTCTTCTCGATCCTTTCAATTGGTATCAGAGCCTTGGTCTCCATTGCTTTGGTTTAATCACCATTGGAGGAAGATGGATGTGTCTACATTGGGGCGTCTTAGACATAGAGTGCCTATTCTTGATGGAGAGTTCTTTCATGAATGGAAAAATGAGATACTTGAGATTTTCAATGAATATCATTTGAACAAGTACATTACTAGCCCTTGTGCACCTCATGTTGATCCTTTGCATCCTACCCTTGATGAGTCTACTGACATGATCCGCAACCTTAGAACTATTAATCTTATCACTAGAGGATTGCCTAGAAACTTTATTGGATGTTTGCCTACTCTTGAGTGTGCCTACACTATATGGAGATTTCTTGAGGAAAGATTTCCAAACTATTCCTTGCAAAACTTAGATGAAATTCTCCATAATTCTATTGCCTTGAGTAAGATGAGTACTAGTGATCCTAAATTTGGTGATTATCTATTTGAGCTTACCAATCTCATGCGTGCCAAAGGAGATGCTGGAATCATTAGCAATATCATATCCGAAGCTATTAGAATTCACAAAGATGACTATTGTGATGATCATTTATCTAATGAATTACCCTCTCTAGGAATTGATCAAATACAAGACGATGTTGAACATGGATACTATGATGAGGATGATGATAGTGACTGTGATCTTGACGATGCGATGAGACACTTTGGTCTTATGGCTAATCTTCGCGGCTACATGGCTGGAGGAAAGGAATGGGTCCTTGATAGTGGATGTACTGATCATATGACCGGAGACAAGGATATGTTTCTTGAGCTTGCTGAAAACGACGGCCCTCGAAAGTATGTCACCTTTGGTGATAACTCAAAGGGTAAGGTGGTTGGCCTCGGTAAGGTGGCCATCTCACATGATAGCTCCATACAAAACGTCATGCTCGTCGAATCTCTTGGGTACAATTTACTTTCAGTATCTAGACTTGCTGATTTCGGTTTCAATGTCCTATTCGCTGAAGTAGATTGCCAAGTGTTTCGGAGATATAATCATAAAATGGTCTTTACCGGTATACGTAGAGGTGATCTTTACATTGTCGATTTCACTAAAAAGGCTCAACCTATAACTTGCTTAATTGCTAAATCTTCTAAAGGCTGGCTATGGCATAGAAGGTTAGGTCATGTGGGCATGCGAAATCTTGATAAGCTTATTAAAGGTGGTCATATCCTTGGAGTAGAAGATGTTATATTTGACAAGGATAGACTTTGTAGTGCTTGTAAAGCAGGAAAACAAGTTGGAGGGAGTCACCCCGTGAAGAACATTATGACCACGAGAAGACCGCTCAAGCTACTTCACATGGATCTCTTTGGTCCCAATGCT
Organism: Triticum aestivum; assembly: GCF_018294505.1. Classification (NCBI taxonomy): domain Eukaryota; kingdom Viridiplantae; phylum Streptophyta; class Magnoliopsida; order Poales; family Poaceae; genus Triticum; species Triticum aestivum. The sequence continues at coordinate 69,346,834 of NC_057805.1, forward strand.
TACAAGAGTCTCGGTGGTAACTCATTTGGTCTAGTCATAGTCGATGATTTTTCAAGATTTACGTGGGTGTTCTTTCTAGATGATAAATCGCAGGTCCAAAAGATCTTCAAAAGCTTCGCTAGGAAGGCCCAAAATCAATTTGAAGTGAAGATCAAGAAGGTTCCGAGCGACAACGGAGCGGAGTTCAAGAACGCAAATGTGGATACCTTTCTTGACGAAGAGGGGATCTCACACGAGTTCTCGGCCACGTACACACCTCAACAAAATCTAGTTGTTGAGAGGAAGAACCGGACTCTTATTGAGATGGCAAGAACGATGCTTAATGAGTACAAGACTCCAAAACACTTTTGGGCGGAAGCGGTTGAGATAGCTTGTCATGCAACAAATCGCTTGTATCTTCAAAAGCTACTCGGCAAGACGGCATACGAGCTCCTCACCGATAACAAACCCCAAGCTGGATACTTTCGAGTATTCGGCTCAAAGTGCTACATTCTTGATAAGCATCGTCGTTCTAAATTTTCTCCTAAATCTCATGAAGGTTTCCTACTTAGTTATGGCTCAAACTCTCACACTTACCGCATCTACAACAATTTCACCCAAAAGGTTGAAGAAACGGTAGGTGTGAAGTTTGATGAATCTAACGGCTCACAAGTAGAGCAATTGCCAATTGATGTAGGAGACAAAGACCCTTCGGAAGCAATCCAAGACTTGTCTATTGGCAATGTTCGTCCAACGGAGGTGAAGGAGAGTACCACGTCTGTCCAAGTGGAAGCTTCTACCTCACGACAAGGTGAACCAAGAGTTGATACGGAAGCATCCACAAGTGGGACACACCAAGACGAAGAAAACGAGGAAGTACACCAAGATGAACATCAACAACCTCCTTCTCCACCACGACAAGAGAACGACAACGTCAACAATGAAGAAGGCCAAGAAGAAGGACAAGATGAAGAAGATGTTCCACCCCAATCAAAGCAAAAGCTCCCACGAGTTCGAGCAAGAGTCGCCAAAGACCATCCCGTCGAGCAAATCTACAATGATATCCAAACCGGGAGAATCACTCGCTCTAAACCTCGTTTGGCTAATTTTTGTGAACATTATTCATTCATCTCTAGCATTGAACCTATGAAAGTTGAAGAAGCATTGGAAGATCCGGATTGGATAAACGCTATGCATGAAGAGCTACACAACTTTGAGAGAAATCAAGTGTGGACATTGGTTGAAAAGCCCGACAACAACCACACCATCATCGGTACCAAATGGGTGTTTCGCAACAAGCAAGATGAAGATGGACAAGTAGTTTGCAACAAATCATGTCTCGTCGCCCAAGGCTACACTCAAGTCGAAGGTATGGACTATGGTGAGACATATGCCCCCGTTGCTAGACTTGAGTCCATTCGCATCTTACTTGCTTATGCTAATCATCATGATATCACCTTGTACCAAATGGACATTAAAAGTGCTTTTCTAAATGGTGAAATTGAGGAGGAAGTTTATGTTAAGCAACCTCTTGGCTTTGTCAATCCTAAGAAACCTAATCATGTTTACAAACTTCACAAAGCTCTTTATGGTCTTAAACAAGCTCCTAGATCATGGTATAAATGTTTGACCATGTTCCTTATTGAAAAAGGCTTTGAAATTGGAAAAATAGATTCTACTCTTTTTACTAAAAGGGTTAATGGAGAATTATTCGTGTGCCAAATCTATGTTGATGATATTATATTTGGTTCGACTAACCCTCACTTTAGTGAGAAGTTTGGAAAGCTAATGTCGGAGAAGTTTGAGATGTCTATGATGAGTGAACTCAAATTCTTTCTCGGTTTGCAAATCAAGCAAACTAAGGAAGGTACCTTTGTCTCTCAAACAAAGTACACCAAGGAGTTATTCAAGAAGTTCAATATGCAAGAATGCAAAGGTATGACTACACCCATGCCTACTAGTGGACATCTTGATTTGACCAAAGATGGTGAACCGGTTGATCAAAAGGTTTACCGCTCCATGATTGGTTCATTATTATATCTATGTGCCTCTCGTCCCGATATTATGCTAAGTGTGTGCATGTGTGCACGATATCAAGCGGCCCCCAAAGAATGTCATCTTAAGGCCGTGAAAAGTATAGTGAGATACTTAATACACACCAATTTTTGGCATTTGGTATCCTAAGAGGTCTTCTTTCGATCTTGTCGGCTACTCCGATTCGGACTATGCCAGAGACAAGGTTGATAGAAAGTCCACTTCGGGTACATGTCAATTTCTTGGTAGATCTCTTGTGTCTTGGTCCTCCAAGAAACAAAACTCGGTATCCTTATCCACCGCCGAAGCGGAATACATTGCCGCTGGTTCATGTTGTGCTCAATTACTTTGGATGGCCCAAACTCTTAAAGACTATGGGATATATGTGAAACATGTTCCATTGCTTTGTGACAATGAAAGTGCTATCAAGATTGCTCACAATCCCGTGCAACATTCTCGAACTAAGCATATTGAAGTTCGTCATCATTTCATTCGAGATCACGTTGCCAAAGGGGACATTGATCTTAAGCATGTTCGCACCGATAAGAAATTGGGGGATATATTCACAAAACGGCTTGATGAGAAAGTCTTTTTCCGTTTGAGAGGTGAATTGAACATCATTGATCCTTCAAACTTGGAGTAGGAACTCCATTTGGATACATGCAAGGCATGAGCCTTTGACTAATCCTTGATATTTCTTTATTGTTGCAACCTATATGTCTTGGATAAATTTGCACCCTTGCATGCTATCTAACCCTTGTAGGTACTTGGATGAATCTAAATCTATGAGATTGCAACCCACTCACATCTTGAGCAATTTCTACATCACCAAGTCTCTACACAATGGTGGTTGAAGACAAGGAAGCACGAAACCCTTCAAACATATCCTTTGACAATTCTATTAAGTCTTATGATTGTCACTTTGGATACACAAGTGCTCTTCCTTGCAAGACTAACCCATGTAGGTAGAAGAACTCAAATTCCAAGTGGTGCTCCCAACTCTTGATGAGCCACATCAACCTTGAGCAACCCACACAAGTTGAACTACATGATCAAGATCAACACCACCACCCAAGGTATGTTATTCCATCTTAGAGAAGCTTTGCTCCAAGACATGGGTCAAAGCAACTCAACAAGATGTGAATACATCAAGATGCTTAAACGAAAAATGGTAACCCCATTTTGAGCTTAAATGATGAGTATGACCAATGATCAAGTGACCTCACTTGACTCCTAAGTCAATATACTCTAACATAGGTGACTTTGTCACCGACCAATTCTAGATGAAGTTCTCTTGTGTTTCTCCGTGCTCTTGCATTTGTCTCATGCATATTTGTTTCCCCTTTCAAAAAACTTCATCTAGATCTTTTCTTTTCTTTGCTCTGTTCTGCATTCCCTGCATCTAATTCATTGCACATCTTTCAGCTAATTCCTTGCAAATCCTTGTGAGATCTTAATTGTCTAGTGAGCTAAGGTGACAAGTGTTTTCACTGTGATGAACTCGGTCACGCCAGTTTGTTTTCTTCGGTCCAACCAAATTCTTTCGGTGCAACCGAAGCACACAACTCGGAGCTACCAATTTCACTGCAGAAAAGACAACTTGCCACTTGTTCCTGCATTCTTTTTGCTCCAGCTCCACTCAATGATTCTTGTCCTCTACCAGCATCACATTCGACTTGCTGCTTTGTTCTGTGACTCAAGGACCAAACCCATTTGAAACAAAAATCCAGAAGAACCCTTCTTGGAAATTGATGTCAAAGGGGGAGAGAGAGATCACATCAAAAGCTTAATCATTTTTATAAGGGGGGAGAATGCTCAGGGGGAGAGTGTAGAAACCCCAGATGCTTGGTGTTCAAGAGGAGAGAAGTCACATGTCTTTAAGAGGGGAAAGACATGTTCATATTTGATTGTTTGCATTAGCTCTGTTTCTTGTCTTTGCTCTATTTTTCTGTTCCCTATCATCTCCCAGTATCCCATGCTAGATTCAGGGGGAGCAAGGCATCTAAGGGAAGGAAATTCTTGAATTCATTGCACATCTTTACCTTTGGGGACATGTCTATATCCGATAGAGTACTCAGTACTCACTCTCTACAGGTTATCCCAGTCTTGGTACTCTTGTGGTTCCTGTTGTTTGCTCTAGCTAGTAGGTGTATCTGTGTTATCTAACCTTGTTTACTCAGGTTCATTCCTTCCTAAGCCAACTCAAGACCACAAGGTAAGTATATGCATCACAGTCATGTGCATGAGGAATTCTTGCTGATGTACATACTGTTTGCAAGAAGGACTCATGAGCATGAATGTACATTTCCTATACTCACATCATTTGCTCTAATGCATATAGCCAAGATACATGTAACTCATTGCTTTCTCCGTCATGATTGTGCACTCATATGCTCTTATGTTCCATATTCACATGATTGCATACATGTAGGGGGAGCCTATGCATGTTACATGTCCTTGCAAAGCTTTACTTGTTATTCCCTATATCTTTATCTAAAGCTTTGATGTATGTTGTCATCAATTACCAAAAAGGGGGAGATTGAAAGCACAAGTGCTCCCTGGGTGGTTTTGGTAATTAATGTCAACATATCTCTTGTTGGACTAATGCTTCTACCTAGTATGTTTTAGATAAGTTCAACAATGGAGTGGCATGGACTAGAGGATGTGGAACCTCTTCAAGTCGCTGAGGACAAAGGATTGGCTCAAGCTCAAAGCTCAGGACTCTACATTTTCTATTTTAGTGATCCAAGATCACATTGAGTCCATAGGAAAGCCAATACTATTAAGAGGGGATGAGGTGTTGCTTAATGGCTTGCTTGCTCAAAGTGCTTAGTGATATGCTCCAAAAACCCTCAACTACTTTCTCACATCCACATATGTCCCAAACCAAAAAGTCAAACTCGGCCCCACCGAATCTTTCTATCCGGCGCCACCGAGTTCTCTTGACATAGCCACTGCCAGAACCCTAATCAATTCGGTCTCACCGATAGGGATCTCCGTATCACCGAGATGGGATTGCAAACTCTCTGTTACCTATTTGCAATAATTTCGGTCTCACCGAAATATGCAATCGGTCCCACCGAGATTGCAATGCAAACTCTCTGTTTCCCTTTCGTAACGTTTCGGTCTAACCGAGATGAGCGAATCCGTCCCACCGAGTTGACATGTCGGTCCCACCGAAAATCCTAACGGTCACATTATGAACTAAATCGGTCTGACCGAGTTCCATGATTCGGTCAATCCGAGTTTGGTGATTTGTGTGTAACGGTTAAATTTTGTGTGGAGGCTATATATACCCCTCCACCCACTCTTCATTCGTGGAGAGAGCCACCAGAACATGCCTACACTTCCAACATACATTTTCTGAGAGAGAACCACCTACACTTGGTTGAGGTCAAGATATTCCATTCCAACCACATAAATCTTGATCTCTAGCCTTCCCCAAGTTGCTTTCCACTCAAATCTTCTTTACACCAAATCCAAATCCTGTGAGAGAGAGTTGAGTGTTGGGGAGACTATCATTTGAAGCACAAGAGCAAGGATTTCATCATAAACACACCATTTGCTACCTCTTGGAGAGTGGTGTCTCCTAGATTGGCTAGGTGTCACTTGGAAGCCTCCGTCAAGATTGTGGAGTTGAACCAAGGAATTTGTAAGGGCAAGGAGATCGCCTACTTCGTGAAGATCTACCCGAGTGAGGCATGTCCTTCATGGGCGACGGCCATGGTGGGATAGACAAGGTTGCTTCTTCGTGGACCTTTCATGGGTGGAGCCCTCCGTGGACTCGCGCAACCGTTACCATTCGTGGGTTGAAGTCTCCATCAACGTGGATGTACGATAGCACCACCTATCAGAACCACGGATAAAAAATCTCCGTGTCTCCAAATTGCGTTTGCACAATCCAATCCCATCCCTTTACATTCTTGCAACTTGCATGCTTTACTTTCCACTGCTCATATACTCTTTTCATGCTTGCTTGATATGTATTGTGAATGTTTAAACTTGTGCCAAAACTCCACATCAACTTAAGGAAATTAAAAACCGCAACTTTTTCTTGATTAGAGTCTATTCACCCCCCTCTAGACACCTCTTCTCGATCCTTTCAGCGGGTGCTAGGGAGCTGCAAAAAACTCGTTAGGAGGTTCGCTAGGAGGCTTATCGTTCACCCGAGCCTTGACCCAGCGCTTCGTATCGCGATGCCCGAGGGGCACATATTAGGAGAGGTGCGCCAGCTTGTGGGCTCGAACGAGGATGTCTCGCGAAAAAATAGGCGAAGGGAAGAGGAAAGGAAAAACGCTCGCGAGGGCACCTGCCTAGCCCCCTCGCGAGGTATGCGAGAGAGAGAGAGAGAACAGGTTAAACTGGAGCCGGAACAACGGCAAAAGGCGACGGAACCAAACCAGCAAGGAACACCAGAAGCAAACTTCAATTAAAAGGAGGCGAGCCAACTACGGAAAGCAAATGAAAAGCCGCGTCCAGCACCTAGTCTAGTCTTCAAGTCTTCTCACCAGCGCGGAGCTAAGTGCTGCGACTAGGACGTGGGAGGGAGCCCCCGAGGCCTGAGGGCGGCACTCCTGAGACTCCGGGGCGTGTACAGCCCCACTCGTTATTACGTGAGAGTGTCACGGGCGGCGATCTTCACAGGCACTGGGCCTTCTTCACAGGCACTAGGCTTTTCTTCATGGGTAGAACTTCCGGAGGTGCTGGATGTTCCAGGCATTCTGAATGGGTACCCCGTCCAGTGTCTCCCGGCGCGCGACGCCAGGCCTGGAGACATGGACGACCTTGAACGGGCCCTCCCACATGGGTGAGAGCTTATGCAGCCCTTCCCTGGAGAGGACCCGCCTCAGGATGAGGTCACCCGCCTCGAGCGTCCTGGAGCGGATGTTGTGGCAGTGGTATCGCCGCAGCACCTGCTGATACCTTGCCGCCTGCAGTGCGGCTTCGTGGCGGCGTTCCTCCCGAGCGCGAGGTCCATCCCCCGCGTGGCATCCTGTTGCGTTTCATCAAACGCCAGGACCCGTGCGGAGCGATGCTTGACCTCGTGAGGGAGGACCGCTTCTGCTTTGTAGACGAGGAAGAACGGGGTCCCGCCCGTTGGCTTGGTGGCGGTGGTGCGGATGGACCACAACACGGACTGGAGCTCGTCGTACCAGCCCCTGCCGCAGGCCTCGAGCTTCTTCTTGAAAGTCCTGGTCTTGAGGCCCCTCAAGACCTCTACGTTGGCGCGTTCGACCTGACCATTGCTCCTGGGATGCGCCACCGAAGCGTAGCAGATCTGCGTTCGAAGGTTAGCACAGTATGTTTTGAAGAGATTACTAGTGAACTGCGAGCCGTTATCAGTGATGATGCGGCTGGGGACCCCGAAACGGCTCACGAGACCCTTGATGAACTTGATCGCGGAGCCAGCTGGGATGGTGCGGACGGCTTCCACCTCCGCTCACTTGGTGAACTTGTTGATGGCGACGTAGAGGTAGCGATAGCCACCAGGCGCTCGAGGGAATGGGCCCAAGATATCCAGCCCCCAAACCGCGAACGGCCATGTGAGTGGAATGGTCTGGAGGCCCTGACTCAGTTGATGGATCTGCTTGGCGTGGAACTGGCAGGCTTCACAGGACTTCACCAGCTCGGCTGTGTCGTTGAGCGCCGTCAGCCAGTAGAATCCGCAGCGGAATGCCTTGCCGACGAGGGTCCGCGATGACGAGTGGTGCCCGCAGTCCCCACCCTGTATGTCAGATAGCAACTCCTTCCCCTGGTCTCTGGAGATGCAACACAGTGAAACGTTATTTGGTCGCTTCCTGTATAACTCACCGTCCCGGATGCAGTATGCCATGGCTTGCTGGGCCACGCGCTGCGCGTCCTCCTACTTCTCCGGCAGCATCCCTTGCATCAGGTATTCATTGAATTCCTTGGTCCAGCATCCCTCCTGGGGCTCGAGCGCCAAGAGTAGGCGCGCTCCCGAAGTCGGGCCACAGGCTGGGGCTCCTGTGGCAGGCGGCTGTGGGAGTTCCTCCCGAGGTTGAGCTGTCCTTCAAAGTGGTGGTGTCGCTGATGGCTTGAAGAGCCGCTCCTCAAAGACGCCAGGCTCTTGGGGCTGCCGCTTGGATGCCCTCCTGGCGATGTCGTCAGCTTCTTTGTTGGTGCCACGGGGCACGTGCTGCAACTCCAGGCCCAGGAACTGCTTCTCCATCTTGTGCACCTCCGCGAGGTATGCCTCCATGTGCTCGTCATTCGGCTCGTACACCTTGTTGGAGAAATTGACAAGAAGCTGCGAGTCGCCCCTAACGGTGAGGCGCTTCACCCCCAGGGCTGCCGTAGCTTTCAGGCCAGCTATGAGGACTTCGTATTCTGCAATGTTGTTGGAGACCTTCTCGCCCCGCTGAAAGCAGAGCTGCACGGCGTACTAGAGCTTGTCTTGAGTGGGCGAGATGAGTACTGCTCCAGCCCCCGCACCCTGGTGCGCGAAGGCGCCATCAAAATACATGACCCAGCTGTCAAGCACCTCACTTCCCGGCGAGGTGGACTGGTCCTCGCCTACTTCATGCGTCGCGGCATCCATCCATTCTGCCACGAAGTCAGCGAGTGTGGCTCCCTTGATGACCCTGGTAGTGCTGAACTCCAACTGGAATGCCTGCAGCTCGATGTTCCACTCAGCGACCCTTCCGGCAGAATTGGGGCTTCTGAGCACTCTCTCCAATGGGTAGGCTGAGACGACCTTGATGGGGTGGCCCTAGAAGTAGTGCCGCAACTTCCGCGAGGCCACCAAGAGCGCGAACAAGAGCTTCTGAGGCATGGGGTATCGTGCCCTTGCGTCCCGCAACACCGTGCTGACGAAATACACCGGATGCTCGATGAGGGCTGGTGCGCCGGCGAGGCTCGCGTCTTGCGGAAGTTGGGGCATTTCTTGAGGTAGTGGAGCTCCTAACGCTTGATCGTTTGTCGGGGTCTCGGCGGCGTCGTCCTGCTGAGTTTGACTGCCCGCTGATGCTGCTACGGCCCTTGCGGCACCTTGCGTCGTCTCGACTGGTGGCGTAGCCTGGCGCGGCACGCCTTTGGCTTGGTGCTCCTCCCGAACCGCCACCAGAGCCGCACTGGCGGAGTGCGGGGTGGCAGCAAGATAAAGCACTGGGGGCTCAAGGGGCCATGGTGCCACCATTACTGGAGGGCTGGTCAGGTATCTCTTGAGGTCTTGAAATGCTCGGTCGGCCTCTGGGGTCCATTCGAAGGGGCCCTTCTTCTTCATCAGCTTGAAGAAGAGTAGGGCACGCTCTCCTAGCTTGGAAATGAAGCGCCCCAACGCGGTCACCCGACCAGCAAGCTTCTGCATCTCCTTGAGGGTTTGCGGTGGGCTCATGTCTTCAATGGCCTTGATCTTTTCTGGGTTTGCCCCGATCCCTCTGTGGGACACGAGGAAACCCAGCAGCTTGCCGGAAGGGACACCAAACACGCACTTCTCTGGGTTAAGTCGCAAGTTCACCTGGCATAGGCTCGCGAAAGTCTCCTCCAGATCTTGGATCAAGGTTCTCGCCTCCTGAGACTTCACCACAATGTCGTCGACGTAGGCCTCCGCGTTTCTCCCGAGCTGCTGCCCTAAGACGATGTGCATCAACCGCTGAAAGGTCGCGCCCGTGTTACGCAGTCTGAAAGGCATGCAAGTGTAGCAGTACACCCCACACGGGGTCAGGACGGCTGTCTTCTCTACATCTTCTACCGCCATCTTGATTTGGTGATACCCTGAGAACGCATCCAGGAAGCACAGCAGGTCGCACTCGGCGGTGGAGTCGATGATCTGGTCAATGTGTGGAAGCGGGAACGGATCTTGGGGGCAGTCCTTGTTGAGGCTGGTGAAGTCGACGCACATTCGCTCCTCCCCGCCCTTCTTTGGCACAACGACGGGGTTTGCCAGCCATTCGGGGTACCGAACCTTGTGAATGGCACTCGCTGCCTCTAACTTGCGGGTTTCTTGGACGATGAAGGCCTGCTTCTCCGTGGACTGCCATCTCGCCCGCTGCTTCACAGGGCATACATTGGGGCACACCCTTAGGTGATGCTGAATCACCTCTCTCGGGACCCCCACCAGCTGCTTGGGTTCCCATGCGAATATCTCCTTGTTTGCGCGCAAGAACTTCACCGACGCTTCCTCTTGGCTTGGGTCGAGGTCGGCACCTATGGTAAAGGTGGCTCCTGAGGACCCGTCCTCATCGACCGGCACCTGCTAGGTTTCTGCCTTGTCTTGGGTGAACATCTGCTTCTTCTTGGTTGGTGCGGCTCCCTCGGCCTCGGAGGTGTCTGCGCCGGCGGGCTGTGCCGCCGCGGCAGTCTTGAGGGAAAGCTTGAGCACCGGCAGGGCCTCCTTGGCGTCCCCCTTGATGGTGAGGACGCCCTTGCTTCCAGGCATCTTCATGAGGTTGTAGGCCGTATGGGTCGCTGCCATGAACCGGGCCAGAGCTGGGTACCCGAGGATGGCGTTGTAAGGGAGGCCAATGCGGGCGATGTCGAAGTCGACCAGCTTGGTGCGGTAGTTGTCGCGCGTGCCGAAGGTGACAGGGAGGCGGATCTGCCCCAAGGAGTGGGCGGTGCCGCCGCCAACTCCTGAGAAAGGCTTGCAGAGGCTGAGCCACTCGAGCGGCACGTGAAGAAGGCTGAAGGCCTCCACGGAGAGCACGTTGAGGCCGGCGCCGCCGTCGATGAGGGTCTTGGTGACGACCACGTTGCAAATGGTGGGCGTGCAAAGCATCGGGAGCATACCCGAGCCGGCGGTGGTGACGGGGTGGTCTTCTGAGTTGAAGGTGATCGGCCTCGGGCGCAGCCCAGCCTGGCGGAGCCCCTGAGCCCTTGGAAGCGGCGCCGATCTGGCGAAGGAATGGCTTGATATGGCGATCTGAAGGCGGTGCTTGAGAGCCGCCTAGTAGGGCCGCGACCGCGTGGTGCGCCGGTGCCGCGTAGCGCGCAGTGAAGAGGCCGCACAGCTCCTCCCAAGATGCCACCGTGGATCTGGGGAGGTTGAGCAGCCAAGTGCGCGGCGTGCCAGTGAGGGCCATGGGAAGCCAGTTGGCCATGACCTTGTCATCGCCCCCGGCCTCGAGGACGGCCTCCTCGTATGCCAGCAGGAAAGCTGACGGGTCCGCCGCGGCGTCGTAGCGCGGCGGCATCTCCGGCTTGAACTTGGGCGGCCACTGCACCTGCCGCAAGGCGGGGGCCAGGGCTCGGAGCCCCCTGGCCCCGTCATCAGCGTCAGCCGTCGGAGCCGGGAGTGAGACGCCTGCCATGAGGGCGGAGCGCGGTGGCGGTGGAGCGCAGATCGACGGAAGGAAAGCTACGGCGCACCCCTACCTCGCACGCCAAATGTCAGATCTCGGGTTCCGGCAAAACCCTCAAGGTTCGAACACTGGGGTGCGCATGAAGATCTCCCCCTATCGATCCACGTCCTAGCTTGGCTGAGATTTCAAGGGCTAACTCGACGAACTCGCAACACAAGGGACACAAGATTTATACTGGTTCGGGCCACCGTTGTGGTGTAATACCCTACTCTAGTGTGGTGGTGGTGGATTGCCTCTTGGGCTGAGGATGAATAGTACAAGGGGAAGAACAGCCTCCTGAGGCGAGGTGTTCTTGTGCTTGGTGAACTTGTGTGGGAGAGGATTACTCAAGATGAGATGAGATGCCTCCGAATGAGTTATCTCCTACGGTGGTGGCTAGTCCTATTTATATAGGCCCTGGTCCTCTCCCCAAATATTGAGCGGGAAGGGAGCCAATGATGGCCAATTTGAAAGGGGACAGCTAGTACAGCTTATCCTGACAAAAGCAGTCTTCACCTGCAAAAGGCTCTCGTGGTGACGCCGCCTTGGGCTCCATGGTGACCTCCGTCTTGCCGTCCCGCTGGTCTTGGTCTCGTTGCACTGATACGGAAACCTTTGCTTGACGCCTCGATACTCCGCGCCTGTGCTTGCCTCCTTAGCACCAAAGAGGAAACAAGGACACTGTGCGTGCTGGCGCCCGCCTGGCGCCTGCCCGGTCTCGGTCGTCATGGCTCACGTCACGAGAACCTCGCGAGGTTTGCCTTGCCTTGATCTCTCCGCCCTCGCGAGCCAACCTGGTGAGGCCACTCCCGAAGGGGTCTTGCGTCGTCCGCCATGCAAGGCTTGGCCCCTCGCGAGGGTCTTGTGTGCTTGTTGGTGAAGATGGGCCGTACGGGCCCGCTCGCGGAGCCACGCTGTGGGCCGCAGGCAGGCAAATCTGGGGACCCCTGTTCCTAGAACGCCGACATTAGTGTTCGTGCTAATAATTCCTAGCCAGGACTTGAAAATTGATTTTGAATGACCTACATATGTTTGTGCCATTATTTTCTTCAAGATTGGTCTGTACATAGATGATTGTGCTTAAAAATCGAACCATAATCTCTGTATATGTATAAATAAATATCCATAAATTCCTAATCCTACTTCATGGCATGTAATCATTGATTTGGTGCCAAATTTGTTTTACTATTTGTATAGGTGTTGTCTGACGATGTGGACAGCGAGCATGAAGATGGCCAGATCGAGGAGGTACAAGAGGCAAATCCTGAGGGAGCTTTATGCGGGAATGCATAACAGGCGTATTAGGACCTGGAACGGCGGCTATCGATGCCCATTTTGCAACCACAAGCTTCATGACGCGTATCTAAGTGTTCTGGCGCATGCAAGAGGACGGGCCGCTGGCTCCTTCAAGTAGAAGTATTCACGCAGGGTGGCACACGGCGCGTACGCCGAGTACCTGGAGAAGCTTCAGGATCGTGCCGGCATGTGAGATGAGATGTGGGATGGATCAAACTATGTACGCTTAAGTATGCTCAATGACGGTTGAACTATGTACTTATGGTTGAACTATGCTTATGTACGTGTACGCTTATTATCTATGTCCGAGTATGTTTAATCTATGTTTACTTATGTCTAACCGTGGGATATGGATGCAACCAGTTCGGTTGATGGAATCTACCTCCGTCTTGGTTTATTGCCCCCCTTTGTAATTTGTGTTAAATTTTGACCAAAGGTTTAACTAACAAAATGTTAGTGCAGGTCAGCAAAAATTATATGGTTGGATGGGTATTTGAGCATAGTGTTCAATGATATAATTTTTGGTGACATGCATAAACATTTCTTAGTTAAATATTTGGTCAAAATTTGGTAAAAATTACAAAGGTGGACCAATAAACCAGGACGGAGGTTGTACATCAATCACACATGGTTCCCAAAATTGGAACCGTGTGCAATGACTTTCATTTTGCTTGTTGCGTCAATCACACACGGTTCGCTCTAGAAAACCGTCGCCTCCAAAATTCTTTGTGGGATAGAAAACCCTCACCACCCGATTCAAAACAGAAAAAAGAAAACCCTCACCATCCCCACGTCACAAAAACCCTCACCCCGCCCGCCACCCCCTCCGGTACCCATTCACACTTGCACAAGCTCCTCCGCGTCTATGCCATGGCACCGCCTATCGCGGCGGTAAACACTTAGCTCGATGCCTGCCGGCGCCGCCAGGCTGCCGGCAAAGCCCACCGCATTTCGCGACTTTTGCTTGCCGCCACCTATCGCCATCGACTTTCTCGATGCTGCTCGCGGTCGACCCACCTCCGATCAGTTGGGGAATCTGCCGTACTGAGGGTTCTTTCTCATGGACGACAAGGTAACTAATTTAATGAGATATTATCTCATCTCTTATCGTAGTTCATCTGCCTCCTTTAATCACCCGACTGAAATCGTCATGAATTCATTTTTATTCAAGCTGATTTGAGGGTTTTCTTTCATTCATAGAATGTACAGTGCGCCGACACATCAGGACTTTGCGACCTCCGCCAGAGATTCCATCTCATCGTACTAGATCACTTGAGGATGTGCGCGATATGTTCAATCTCACCCTAAATCGGTTGGCATGGCCTACTTTCCTGAACATATTCTAAATATTGCTACATTTGGATAAAAGGTGCCACATGCACCATATACGTCAAAGGGGATTTCCCCCTCTTCTTTCTATATTAGGCTAATTACTGATGTATTTTTCTTTCGATTACTCTCATATTTCCATGACATCATGTTTACCCTATCTGTTTAATTATAGATTTTTGTCCTTCGATTTCAACGGTTGTACAGTTCTTTCAATTTGGGCCCATATTTGCATGTTACCATATTTTCTTTAACAATCCTACCATTTTCTGCAGCGCATCCCTTGCCATGCAACAAATTATGTAGTGCACAATCTTTCCCTTTACATAGATCAAGACTGCACGGATGTCATACTGCTCACAAACCATAGATTTACAATCGTTGCTACTGTAAGACTTGAAGAACGTGGTGACTCCTATCTTGGCACTGGCTTTTGGAAAGAAATTTCTAAGTTTTATGTACTGAAAGCTGGCACTAAAATTGCACTGCACATAAAAGGGTATGGTCATGAGATATATGCTAACTTCCCTGACAAAATCATCCGTCCAGACTTTGTTCGAAGTAAGTTTTCTTTTCAACTATCTGCATGTTGACTTACCCAGCAATGTCAAATGAATTGTGTAGTATTTAAGCAACCAATTGTTATTCCCTTTTCTTACTATATTCCTACCTAATAACTTCTAGTCAATACACTTTTCTATTGCCCTATTTTAACTAAATATTCCCTTTACTCCCATTTCTATCAGAAAGCGCCGCTGATAAGGAGACTCTGGAGGTGGAGAACGGGGCTGCCAACAAGCGGAGGCGGGGCGATCTAGAACCGCAAGCGACTCCAGCAGGCCTAGACTTCATCAGCAGCCTCCCCGATGATATGTTGACAGTCATCATCTCCCTCCTCCCAATCAAATATGGGGCGTGGATAACTGTCCTTTCCCGGCGGTGGCGCCCCCTATGGAACTCCAGCCCTCTCGACCTCATCGACACCCACAAGCTCTGCCGTGGCTATCGCAAAAGCTTGGATGCATTCTCCAAGATCCTTGGTAGTCACCTTGGCCCATCCAGAGGCCTTAGAATGGGCAAGTTCCATTCCAACGGCAAGGACCGAGCCAAGCTTGACGACTGGTTCCGATGCCCCGCCCTAGATCAGCTTGAGGAGCTCACTTTTGATGATGGGCATATGCGGCCGCTGCCAACGTCTACAATCCGCCTCGCGCCCACGCTGCACGTTGCCAAGTTCAGGAACTGCCATCCCCCCTTAATGACGCGCCCGCTCTTATTCTACCACGACTGAAGCACCTTGAGTCGCCGCCTGCCTCTCAAACAGTGACATGGAGCGCCTGCTCCGTGGCTGTACTACACTCGACTACCTTTGTCTTCAGGCGATCAATGGGTTGAGTACCTTCCACATCACCTCCATGACTCTCCGGACTATTTATGTGTGTTCCTGGTGCGGCAGGAAGACATCACAAGATGTGTACCACGGTATGGTCATTGAGGACACACCTGCACTTGAGAGATTACTTGTAATTGATCAAGAAGGTCCAACAAGAATCAATGTCATTTCTGCGTCGAAATTGACAGTGGTGGGCTACTCGTCTGACAAATACTCCGAACTTGTTATTGGATCCACACCCGTTCAGGTACAACATCCGCCTTCTACCTCTCCTTCTACAAATTAACATTATTTCTAATTTTGAAGATGTTTGTTCGTCTGTCATTCAGAAAATGATTCCGACAAGCTTGACCCCAAAACTGCGCACAGTGAGGGTCTTGGCACTAGAATCTATCGGCCCCAACCTGGAGCAAGTTGTCAGTTTCCTTAGATGCTTTCCGTGCCTGGAGAAGCTATAAATCGAGGTGATGTTCCTTTCCTGTTAAATGTTAACCATAAGGGAGTTCAATTTGTGACACATTTTTCCAAGTTTCACTACAAATAAAAGACACATGCGTGACATTTTGGGCCGAACAAATTTTTTTCTGTCATAATTATGACACTTCTATGACGATAATTGTGACAAAACCCGGTATCATCATAGATGTGGTGGGGTCCTACTTCTATGACAAAAAATCATGACAGAAAATGGGCTTTTCGTCCTGGGCGGGCCGGAGACGCAGCTCCATGATATTCTTTGGGCCGTCCATGACGGCCAAAACCATGGTAGAAGCGAGGGCGCGGAAAATATCGGGGAGTTCCCGGTTACAGTGGGTGGTCGGGGGCCGAGCGATGCGCGTTTCTCTCGTACGTACGTGCGTGTGCGCGAGGCATTGGGCTCTAACTGAACCCGAGCGAGGCCTTGGGCTCTAACTGAACCCGAGCAATTGCACTGCAGGCTACGCATTACTGAACCCGAGCGATCGATCGATCCATTGCTGCTAACTGAACCCGAGTGATTCCTTCACTACTACTGCTAACTGAAGCCGATCGATGCTGCCTCTGGATGAACAGTGAGCGTTGTTGGGGGG
>NC_057805.1:69363731-69412682 GCF_018294505.1 Triticum aestivum
TGGAGGGCCGGATGAACAAGACCCCGTGGAGGGGTGCTTGAACAGGACCCCGTGGAGAGGGCTGGTTGAACAGTAGCCGGTGGAGGAGCGCGCGGTGGAGGCTGGATGAACAGGAGCAGGTGGAGGCTTTAGGAGGTCGACGGTGGATGAACAGTAGCCTGTGGAGGCAGTCGACGGTGGAGATAAACAGTACCCCGTGGAGTCCCGTTTTGCGGTACGCCACACCCCTCTAGATAAACAGGACCCTCGTTTCGACCGTAGCGCTCCAACACAATTCCGTTTCCTCCGTTTTGCGGTACGCCACACCCCTCCCGATCAACAGGACTCCGTTTCGACTGTAGGAGGTCCGTTTCCTCCGTTTTGCGGTATGCCAGACCCCTCCCGATGAACAGGATCCCGTTTCGGCCGTGGCCGGTCAAACACAAGGCCGTTTCCTCCATTCTGCGGTACGCCAGGCCTCGTTTCCATCGGCTGTTCCGTCCAAGCCGGTTGGCTCCCGATGAACAGCACGCATTGCGTTGCCTACTGATGAACACGACGCATTCCGTTGCCTCCCCATGAACACGACGACGACGCAGTTTCTCCATTCTGACCCAGCCATGTACACGAGCCCTGGCCGCACATATGCGCGAGTAGGCGTTCGAGACCCCGCCCGTATGTACGTACGTGGCCGTATTTACTTTCTTGCACCCTGGCCGCTGTACGTACATGTACATGCTACGTGCGCGCCTCTACTACGACACGTGTGCGCCTCTACATCGACCAGTATGTGCGTACACGTTCGCGATCAGAATGACAACGCTACGTACGCTTCGACCAGGTGGGTCCCGGCTATCAGGCACTTCCTTGTGTGCGAAGATATAGCTGGTGGGTCCCAACAGTCAGGGGGTGAATCATTTTTTGCCTGTAATATGGACGCACTTCCTTGCGTGCGAAGATGTAGCAGGTGGGTCCCAGCAGTCAGGGGGGAGATGTTTTTTTTGCGAAATACGGTGGCCCGTCCGGTGGGTCCCTGCTGTCAGGTGGAGGAATCATTATTTTCCGCGTAGTAAGGAGGCACTTCCTTGCTGCGGTCGTGGACCCAGCTGTCAGCCTCTCCACGTACAATACTCTTTCGATGGAAGTCGGTCATTGATCACATTGACCACGCCGCGCCAAGAGCACCAAGGCAGTGGACAACGGCGAGGCCGAGGAAGGGGACAACGCGGAGCCGGGAAAGACGCGACAGTGGATGCCCACGTGGAGAGCAGTACGAGGGTTCACTGGTTCGTCTGCAGTGTGAGGATGCTGTTGCCGCAGGGCCTGGCCAGCGGTGGGAGTTGTAGGGGGCAGTGAGGCCTCCGCGGCAGAATAGCCGGCCATGGGAGGCAGGAGCAGGCGGCACGACCGGCGCTGCTTTGGGCGGCTGGAGCAAGAAGACCAGAGGTTGATGAATCACGACGGCCGCTGGATGGACATCGTACGGTCACTGCAGCCAGAAATGTTTATATTGACTAAGTTGACAAAGCCCTTGGTACGCATCAACTTAGTAAGCCCACAGATTAGCCTCCGAAACGGTGCACCCCAGATTTCAGGGGGAGGAATCATTTTTTGGGCGGCTGAAGCTAGAATATCCGAGATTGCAGAAGAAGCACGACATCCGTTGGATCGACATCCAACGGACACTGCTGCTAGAACCGTGTGTTGACTATAAGTTGACAAAGCCTTGCATACACGTCCAACTTACTTTTTTAGGGGACATGTCAACTTAGTAGGCCCACAAGTGTGTGGCAGAGAACTTATAGCCCATTTAAGATTTGTAAGATTGTACAACCCATTTTTTGAATTCTAATGGAATTTACTACAGCCAATTTACAGTTTGTTAAAAGTACAACCCATTTTCTAGCTAGGAGAACGATTAATAATTTCAACCAACCGTTCAAACATAATTCAATAAAATTTCCCACATTTTGATGGGATCCTAAATATTTTATCCCAAAATTTCTAGTCAGATTAAATACAATTTCAATATAAATTTGTATTACGTAAAAATCCAATGAAACATTGCGCGCGCAACAATTAATGAAATTAAAATTTTCAAGATCCAAAAGTAATATTTTATAAACTAATTACGTGTTTGGTGCATTTTTTATAATTACATCCCATTTATTATTTCTTAAAGCCCATTTTCTTGTTAAGCCTAATGCATCCCTCCTAGGAAAGATTTGCAGCCCAGCGGGGCGGAGAATAACAAGTTCACCCGGATTGTGTACAACTGTCGGCCCAGTTGCATTGCTGATGTTGAAAAAAGGACTGTGTAGTACAGTACAACCTACATTCAGCAATGCCGGAAAGGCCCAAACAAGGCTTCTGTACATCTTTTTGAAGTCACCGAGCTCAATTAATAACTTAAGAAAAAAGTTAGAGTATAGTGGAACCTAATTAAAAGTTGTCACAAGCGAAGAAATAATTCAACGGGTCCCACTTGTGCGTGTGTGTGTGTGTGTGTTTGTGTGTGTGTGTGTGTGAGAGAGAGAGAGACCCATCGGTCGATGCTCGTAAATACATCTTTCAGCCATATGCATTGATGATGCTTAGTAAAAACTTATATAGTTGACACAATCATATAGAACATCATAGCACACTGAACTTGCACACAAAAATTTCACGCAGGAGGCACAATCAGGGTGGAAGCAGTGGATCGCTACGGGTAGGGCTATGTTGAAACCAACGAACTCGTACATAACGGTTCACCGTCTTTATCAATGACGGGGAAATATCTTGAATGTTGTGCAAAGAAAACAGACAGACAACACAATATATAAGTTCTGCTAGAACATTAAGTTGACGTACAACCCTTTCTAAAAAAAGTTCAGGTAAAAAAATAGAACAGGTCACAATCAAATGTACTGGCACATCAGTGCTTCACACCCATAGCTCGGATTTAACTAGTACAGTATCTGACAAGATTCAGTTGTTACCTCAAATTAGAGCACATCCAGGCAGCCAGCCCTGCCTCTTCTCCCAAAGAAGCAGTGGCCTCCGCCGCACGATGGAGTAGGCCCTGTGCCATCCATCGTTCGAAGCAACATGGGGAAAGTTTGATGTTGACTCCCGTAATGGACGTCTCGACGGACCCGGGCACCAGCGGCGGCGGCAGGGCTTCGATTGAGGATTGACCACTTCTTCGACATGCACGAACACTCGATACAGGTACATCCCTAACGTGGTCCGCGGGAGCCTTGGTGGCGATGAATAGTACAACCCCTATTCGTGCACCAGTATCTCGACACCAATCACCGGTATCTCAACACCAATCACCGGTATCTCGACATCAATCACCGGTATGGTGGACGACTTCTTCATCCATGCCATAACCGTCAGAGCCCAGCTGTTTGGAGGAACAAACATACTTACGAGCTCACCTCCATGGTCGTTGATAAGCTCATTCATGGACTCGCTGTTCCAAGAACGTCGAGGCATGCCGTGGAAGGTAAGCTTTGTTAAAAACTCAAGCTCAGAGGGCACCGAGCCCCATCCTGGGTGCCACCGATCAAAGCTCACCAGCGCGCCATCACAGAACAAATGCCGGGAATATTCGAACACACGACTGCAGTCGAAAGTTGTCCGGAACCTGACGAAGAAATCAGCCGTTGGCGGACAGACTTCGACGAGCAAGTCACTTATTTGGATGTCGTGCGCAATGCCAAGAGCTTTGACAAGGTCGTCCAGCGAGACGGGATGCCGGTCGCCGTTGATGGTTACCATCAGCACTTTGCCGGCAAACTGGTCGTCAAGCGCTGCCATGCCATTGTTGAGCGATAGCACGCAGCGCCCGAAGGCAGGATAGTGCGCTTGAGTACAGGGAGTACGGGAGGGGGATTTGGGGAACTGGAGTAGGAATCGAGATTCCAGAGGTGGGGGGGAGATTGGGGATGAAAAGGTAGCATGAATTTCAAACACGCGCAAATATGCTCTCGGCGCGCAAGCGCATGAAAACACTGGTGGCCCCCCATGTCGGCCTAAGAGTCCCTATTCTTTTTTTGAGATCCCGGCCTTTTTTTTTGAGGATCTTTTGAGAGCCCGGCCTGAGAGTCATAGTTGACCTATTTGGCATTGCGTTACTACTCGGCCCATATTCAACGACACCTCACTGGCCCAAACAAGTGTACATCATCGAAAAGACACTGAGCTCAAATTATAACTTGAAAAAAGGAGATATACTTTGAACACTGGAGAATGGTGATGCCCTCATTTAGCCCACCAACAGTTCGAGACAATAAACAATTCGAAACAACGATATATACAACATTCAAACACTGACTAGTGACCACTACTGACATAAACAGCAAGACATGATAGTTCATAGGAAGTCTTGCTAGACCACCAAAATGCACCCATCTGCAGCGCTCAGACTCTCGTGATCCAGACGAGAATGACATTCTAAATAGAGGCAACTATTACATAGTAAGAGTGACATAGACGAGGATGACCAAATGACAAGGAATATGCATAACAAAAGAGATAACTTCCCATCCAGAACAAGCAGCAAAAACAACAAGTCATTCGAAGAGGGATGATCTAACACCATCATAATTTGCAGCCCCGTGAGGGAGTCCTGGATTAAGGGGTCCTCGGGCGTCCGACCTGTTATCTACTGGGCCGGACTGATGGGCTGTGAAGACTTGAAGGTCGAAGACTATACCCGTGTCCGGATTGGACTCTACTTGGCGTGGAAGGCAAGCTAGGTGACTGATTATGAAGATTCCCTCTTATGTAACCGACTCCATGTAACCCTAGATCTCTCTGGTGCCTACATAAACCGGAGAGCATAGTCCGGATAGGGGTACTCATTACCATCTACTCATAGGCTAGACTTCTAGGGTTTAGTCATTACGATCTCGTGGTAGATCAACTCTTGTAACACTCATATTCATCAAGATCAATCAAGCAGGAAGTAGGGTATTACCTCCATAGAGAGGGCCCGAACCTGGGTAAACATCGTGTCCCCCGTCTCCTGTGACCATCGATCCTAGACGCACAGTTCGGGACCCCCTACCCGAGATCCGCCGGTTTTGACACCGACATTGGTGCTTTCATTGAGAGTTCCACTGTGCCATCGTCAAAAGGTTTGATGGCCCCTTCAATCATTGATGACGACGCTGTCCAGGGAGAAACCTTTCTCCTCGGACAGATCTTCGTGTTCGGCGGCTTCGTACTGCGGGCCAACTCGCTTGGCCATCTGGAGCAGGTCGATAGTCACGCCCTTGGCCATCAGGTCATATCAGGAAGCTTGAACTACGCCACGGATACCGGTGGAGACTTGATCTTCGATGGGTTCGAAACTGCGGTAGTCGCTCCCCCTCTCTCCGATGAACATGACTTAAATCTGTCATCGAATCACACCCAGGAGATGGATCTTGTTGCTGCAACAGCCTCAGAACTGAAGCAGATCGTGCCCTCCGAGGCCACAAAGTCCATGGCGTTGGAGCCGCACACGGACTCGACATCCTACTATATTTGTGCCAATAGAACTCCGGACTCGTTTTCGGCTACACGTTCCAGACCAAACGCGCCCGCGAACACCGAGCTGGATCGGTTGTCAATTTTCGAATTTGGCGCCGCAGACTTCTTCCAGCTCTCACCTTTTGGTGACATACTAAATTCTTTAAAGAACTTATCCTTGGAGGAGGACTCACAGCCGAACTATGTTCGGGTCGAGCTAGAGATGGATGACGAGGAATTTCGCTTCCCACCCGCCACCCACTTCATAGCCACTGTCGACGACTTAACCGACGTGCTTGACTATGGCTCCGAAGACATCGATGGGATGGACGATGATGCCGATATGGAGCAAAGCCAAGACCCGCCATTCACCGGACGTTGGACAGCTACCTCTTCGTACGACGTGTACATGGTTGATACACCCAAAGGATCTGGCGACGACAACGAAGAGCCAGATGCGAATAAAACCTCCGAGACGCGGTCCAAGCATCGACGCCCCAAGCGCCGTTCTAAGCCTCGTCGCTCAAAGGACGGCAACACTAGCACCGGAGAGAATAGTACTCCAGGCGACGCCGAAAACAATGAAGATCCTGTCGGAACTACATCCGAACAGGAGGAACATGACAACAGGCAAGACAACCCTGACGAACAGGCCATAGAAGATGACTCGGAGGACGACAGCTACCGTCCACCCTCCAAAGAGGAGACAAGCCTCGCCAACGAAGACTTCATCGTGCCTGAGGATCCTCTGGAGCAGGAGCGCTTTAAGCTTCAGCTCATAGCCACTGCAAGGAGCTTGAAAAAGAAACAGCAGCAGCTTCAAGCTGAACAAGATCTGCTCGTCGACAGGTGGACTGATGTCCTGACAGCCAAAGAATACGGCCTCAGGCGCCCAACAAAGAGCTACCCGAAACGCAGACTGCTACCTCAATTCGACGAGGAAGCACCAAAGCATACATCTCCCTTGCGTAATGCAGAACGACCACCACGTGGTCGGGACAGGGCGGCCGACCGGCCACCCCGCGGACGGGACAAAGCGGCAACTCAGGCCGAACAGCAGCTTGCCCCACCGCCTCGTAGAAATAGAGAGGAAGAGTTCGGGGTCACTCATACGACCTCCAGCAAATCATGGACGATAGAACAGGACACACAAGATCGATCTACGGATCGCGAGGGCGTGCCTTGAGGCACGAGGAAGGCTACCTATTCGGAAGTGATAAATCTAACCGCGCCCGGGCCGAATACCACAGACGGACTCCATCAGAGCTACGCCACGACTGTTGGAAATATGCCCTTGAGGCAATAATAAATGGTTATTATTATATTTCTTTGTTCATGGTAATTGTCTATTGTTCATGCTATAATTGTGTTATCCGGAAATCGTAATGCATGTGTGAATACATAGACCACAACGTGTCCCTAGTAAGCCTCTAGTTGACTAGCTCGTTGATCAACAGATAGTCATGGTTTCCTGACTATGGATATTGGATGTCATTGATAACGGGATCACATCATTAGGAGAATGATGTGATGGACAAGACCCAATCCTAAGCATAGCTCAAAGATCGTGTAGTTCGTCTGCTAGAGCTTTTCCAATGTCAAGTATCTTCTCCTTAGACCATGAGATCGTGCAACTCCCGGATACCGCAGGAGTACTTTGGGTGTGCCAAACGTCACAACGTAACTGGGTGACTATAAAGGTACACTACGGGTATCTCCGAAAGTGTCTGTTGGGTTGGCACGGATCGAGACTGGGATTTGTCACTCCGTATGACGGAGAGGTATCTCTGGGCCCACTCGGTAATGCATCATCATAATGAGCTCAATGTGACTAAGGAGTTCATCACGGGATCATGCATTGCGGTATGAGTAAAGAGACTTGCCGGTAACGAGATTGAACAAGGTATTGGGATACCGACGACCGAATCTCGGGCAAGTAACATACCGATTGACAAAGGGAATTGTATACGGGATTGATTGAATCCTTGACATCGTGGTTCATCCGATGAGATCATCGTGGAACATGTGGGAGCCAACATGGGTATCCAGATCTCGCTGTTGGTTATTGACCGGAGAGGCGTCTCGGTCATGTCTGCATGTCTCCCGAACCCGTAGGGTCTACACACTTAAGGTTCGGTGACGCTAGGGTTGTAGAGATATGAGTATGCGGAAACCCAAAAGTTGTTCGGAGTCCCGGATGAGATCCCGGACGTCACGAGGAGTTCCGGAATGGTCCGGAGGTGAAGAATTATATATAGGAAGTCAAGTTTCGGCCACCGGGAAAGTTTCGGGGGTCACCGGTATTGTACCGGGACCACCGGAAGGGTCCCGGGGGTCCACCGGGTGGGGCCACCTATCCCGGAGGGCCCCATGGGCTGAAGTGGGAAGGGAACCAGCCCTTAGTGGGCTGGGGCTTCCCCCATGGGCCTCCCTCCTGCGCCTAGTGTTGGAAACCCTAGGGTGGGGGCGCCCCACTTGCCTTGGGGGGCAAGTCTCCCCCTGGCCGCCGCCCCCCATGTAGATGGGTTCCAGGCCGGCGCCCCGCCTCCCAGGGGGCCTATATAAAGGGGGGAGGGAGGGCAGCAAACACGACAGCCTTTGGCGCCTCCCTCCTCCCCTGCAACACCTCTCCCTCTCGCAGAAGCTTGGCGAAGCCCTGCCGAGATCCCGCTACATCCACCACCACGCCGTCGTGCTGCTGGATCTCCATCAACCTCTCCTTCCCCCTTGCTGGATCAAGAAGGAGGAGACGTCGCTGCTCCGTACGTGTGTTGAACACGGAGGTGCCGTCCGTTCGGCACTCGGTCATCGGTGATTTGGATCACGGCGAGTACGACTCCATCAACCTCGTTCATTGGAACGCTTCCGCTCGCGATCTACAAGGGTATGTAGATGCACTCCTTTCCCCTCGTTGCTAGTATACTCCATAGATGGATCTTGGTGATGCGTAGAAAATTTTAAAATTCTGCTGCGATCCCCAACAGTGGTATCAGAGCCAGGCCTATGCGTAGTTACTATGCACGAGTAGAACACAAAGCAGTTGTGGGCGTAGATGTTGCCAATTCTTCTTGCCGCTACTAGTCTTATCTTGTTTCGGCGGTATTGTGGGATGAAGCGGCCCGGACCGACCTTACACGTACGCTTACGTTAGACAGGTTCCACCGACTGACATGCACTAGTTGCATAAGGTGGCTAGCGGGTGTCTGTCTCTCCCACTTTAGTCGGAACGGATTCGATGAAAAGGGTCCTTATGAAGGGTAAAACGAAATTGGCATATCACGTTGTGGTTTTACGTAGGTAAGAAACGTTCTTGCTAGAAACCTATACAAGCCACGTAAAAACTTGCAACAACAATTAGAGGACGTCTAACTTGTTTTTGCAGCATGTGCTATGTGATGTGATATGGCCAGAAGATGTGATGAATGATATACGTGATGTATGAGATTGATCATATTCTTGTAATAGGAATCACGACTTGCATGTCGATGAGTATGAGAACCGGCAGGAGCCATAGGAGTTGTCTTTATTTTTTGTATGACCTGCGTGTCATTGAATAACGCCATGTAAATTACTTTACTTTATTGCTAAACGCGTTAGCCATAGAAGTAGAAGTAATCGTTGGCGTGACAACTTCATGAAGACACAATGATGGAGATCATGGTGTCATGCCGGTGACGAATATGATCATGGTGCCCCGAAGATGGAGATCAAAGGAGCAAAATGATATTGGCCATATCATGTCACTATTTGATTGCATGTGATGTTTATCATGTTTTGCATCTTATTTGCTTAGAACGACGGTAGTAAGTAAGATGATCCCTTATGATAATTTCAAGAAAGTGTTCCCCCTAACTGTGCACCGTTGCGAAGGTTCGTTGTTTCGAAGCACCACGTGATGATCGGGTGTGATAGACTCTAACGTTCGCATACAACGGGTGTTGACGAGCCTAGCATGTACAGACATGGCCTCGGAACACACGCAATACACTTAGGTTGACTTGACGAGCCTAGCATGTACAGACATGGCCTCGGAACATGGAGGACCGAAAGGTCGAGCATGAGTCGTATAGAAGATACGATCAACATGGAGATGTTTACCGATCTTGACTAGTCCGTCTCACGTGATGATCGGACACGGCCTAGTTAACTCGGATCATGTTTCACTTAGATGACTAGAGGGATGTCTATCTGAGTGGGAGTTCATTTAGTAATTTGATTAGATGAACTTAATTATCATGAACTTAGTCTAAAATCTTTACAATATGTCTTGTAGATCAAATGGCCCACGTTGTCCTCAACTTCAACGCGTTCCTAGAGAAAACCAAGCTGAAAGATGATGGCAGCAACTATACGGACTGGGTCCGGAACCTGAGGATCATCCTCATAGCTGCCAAGAAAGATTATGTCCTAGAAGCACCGCTAGGTGAAGCACCAATCCCAGAGAACCAAGACGTTATGAACGCTTGGCAATCACGTGCTGATGATTACTCCCTCGTTCAGTGCGGCATGCTTTACAGCTTAGAACCGGGTCTCCAAAAGCGTTTTGAGAAACATGGAGCATATGAGATGTTCGAAGAGCTGAAAATGGTTTTCCAAGCTCATGCCCGGGTCGAGAGATATGAAGTCTCCGACAAGTTCTTCAGCTGTAAAATGGAGGAAAATAGTTCTGTTAGTGAGCACATACTCAGAATGTCTGGGTTACACAACCGCTTGTCTCAGCTGGGGGTTAATCTCCCGGATGACGCGGTCATTGACAGAATCCTTCAGTCGCTTCCACCAAGCTACAAGAGCTTTGTGATGAACTTCAATATGCAGGGGATGGAAAAGACCATTCCTGAGGTATATTCGATGCTGAAATCAGCGGAGGTGGAGATCAGAAAAGAACATCAAGTGTTGATGGTGAATAAAACCACTAAGTTCAAGAAGGGCAAGGGTAAGAAGAACTTCAAGAAGGACGGCAAGGGAGTTGCCGCGCCCGGTAAACCAGTTACTGGGAAGAAGCCAAGGAATGGACCCAAGCCTGAGACTGAGTGCTTTTATTGCAAGGGAAGTGGTCACTGGAAGCGGAACTGCCCCAAATACTTAGCGGACAAGAAGGCTGGCAACACCAAAGGTATATGTGATATACATGTAATTGATGTGTACCTTACCAGTACTCGTAGTAGCTCCTGGGTATTTGATACCGGTGCGGTTGCTCATATTTGTAACTCAAAACAGGAACTACGGAATAAACGGAGACTGGCAAAGGACGAGGTGACGATGCGTGTCGGGAATGGTTCCAACGTCGATGTGATCGCCGTCGGCACACTACCTCTGCATCTACCTACGGGATTAGTTTTAAACCTCAATAATTGTTATTTAGTGCAGCTTTGAGCATGAACATTGTATCTGGATCTCGTTTAATTCGAGATGGCTACTCATTTAAATCAGAGAATAATGGTTGTTCTATTTATATGAGAGATATGTTTTATGGTCATGCCCCGCTGGTCAATGGTTTATTCTTGATGAATCTCGAACGTGATGTTACACATATTCATAGTGTGAATACCAAAAGATGTAAAGTTGATAACGATAGTCCCACATACTTGTGGCACTGCCGCCTTGGTCACATTGGTGTCAAGCGCATGAAGAAGCTCCATGCAGATGGACTTTTGGAGTCTCTTGATTACGAATCATTTGACACGTGCGAACCATGCCTCATGGGTAAGATGACCAAGACTCCATTCTCCGGAACAATGGAGTGAGCAGCCAACTTATTGGAAATCATACATACCGATGTGTGCGGTCCAATGAGTGTTGAGGCTCACGGAGGATATCGTTATGTTCTCACTCTCACTGATGACTTAAGTAGATATGGGTATGTCTACCTAATGAAACACAAGTCTGAAACCTTTGAAAAGTTCAAGGAATTTCAGAGTGAGGTTGAGAATCAACGTGACAGGAAAATAAAATTCTTACGATCAGATCGTGGTGGAGAATATTTAAGTCATGAATTTGGTGCGCACTTAAGGAAATGTGGAATCGTTTCACAACTCACGCCGCCTGGAACACCTCAGCGAAACGGTGTGTCCGAACGTCGTAATCGCACTCTATTGGATATGGTGCGATCTATGATGTCTCTTACCGATTTACCGCTCTTATTTTGGGGCTATGCTTTAGAGACTGCCGCATTCACTTTAAATAGGGCTCCGTCGAAATCCGTTGAGACGACACCGTATGAATTATGGTTTGGGAAGAAACCTAAGCTGTCGTTTCTAAAAGTTTGGGGATGCGATGCTTATGTCAAGAAACTTCAACCTGAAAAGCTCGAACCCAAGTCGGAAAAATGCTTTCATAGGATACCCCAAGCAAACTATTGGGTATACCTTCTACCTCAGATCCGAAGGCAAGATCTTTGTTGCCAAGAACGGGTCCTTTCTGGAGAAAGAGTTTCTCTCGAAAGAATTGAGTGGGAGGAAAGTGGAACTTGATGAGGTGATAGTCACCCCTTCCGAACCGGAAAGTAGCGTAGTGCGGGAAGATGTTCCTGTGGTGCCTACACCGACTGGGGAGGAAGTTAATGATGATGATCATGAAGCTTCAGATCAAGTTACTGCTGAACTTCGTAGGTCCACAAGGACACGTTCCGCACCAGAGTGGTACGGCAACCCTGTCCTGGAAATCATGTTGTTAGACAACGGTGAACCTTCGAACTATGAAGAAGCGATGGCGGGCCCGGATTCCGACAAATGGCTAGAAGCCATGAAATCCGAGATAGGATCCATGTACGAAAACGAAGTATGGACTTTGACTGACTTGCCCAATGATCGGCGAGCCATAGAAAACAAATGGATCTTTAAGAAGAAGACAGACGCGGATGGTAATGTGACCATCTATAAGGCTCGACTTGTCGCTAAGGGTTATCGACAAGTTCAAGGGGTTGACTACGATGAGACTTTCTCACCCGTAGCGAAGCTGAAGTCCGTCCGAATCATGTTAGCAATTGCCGCATACTATGATTATGAGATATGGCAGATGGACGTCAAAACGGCATTCCTTAACGGCTTCCTTAAGGAAGAATTGTATATGATGCAGCCGGAAGGTTTTGTCGATCCTAAGAATGCTGACAAAGTATGCAAGCTCCAGTGCTCAATCTATGGGCTGGTGCAAGCATCTCGGAGTTGGAACATTCGCTTTGATGAGATGATCAAAGCGTTTGGGTTTACACAGACTTATGGAGAAGCCTGTGTTTACAAGAAAGTGAGTGGGAGCTCTGTAGCATTTCTCATATTATATGTGGATGACATACTATTGATGGGAAATGATATAGAATTCTTGGAAAGTATAAAGGCCTATTTGAATAAGTGTTTTTCAATGAAGGACCTTGGAGAAGCTGCTTATATATTAGGCATCAAGATCTATAGAGATAGATCAAGACGCCTCATTGGTCTTTCACAGAGTACATACCTTGACAAGATATTGAAGAAGTTCAATATGGATCAGTCCAAGAAGGGGTTCTTGCCTGTATTGCAAGGTGTGCAATTGAGCACGGCTCAATGCCCGACCACGGCAGAAGATAGAGAAAAGATGAGTGGCATCCCCTATGCCTCGGCCATAGGGTCTATTATGTATGCCATGTTGTGTACCAGACCTGATGTAAACCTTGCCGTAAGTTTGGTAGGAAGGTACCAAAGTAATCCCGGCATGGAACACTGGACAGCGGTCAAGAATATCCTGAAGTACCTGAAGAGGACTAAGGATATGTTTCTCGTTTATGGAGGTAACGAAGAGCTCGTCGTAAAGGGTTACGTCGACGCTAGCTTCGACACAAATCTGGATGACTCGAAGTCACAAACCGGATACGTGTATATTTTGAATGGAGGAGCAGTAAGCTGGTGCAGTTGCAAGCAAAGCGTCGTGGCGGGATCTACATGTGAAGCGGAGTACATGGCAGCCTCGGAGGCAGCACAGGAAGCAGTCTGGATGAAGGAGTTCATTACTGACCTAGGGGTGATTCCCAATGCGTCGGGCCCGATGACTCTTTTCTGTGACAACACTGGAGCTATTGCCCTTGCGAAGGAGCCCAGGTTTCACAGGAAGACCAGGCATATCAAGCGTCGCTTCAACTCCATTCGTGAAAGTGTTCAAAATGGAGACATAGATATTTGTAAAGTACATACGGACCTGAATGTAGCAGATCCGTTGACTAAACCTCTCCCTAGAGCAAAACATGATCAACACCAGGACGCAATGGGTGTTCGATTCATCACAATGTAACTAGATTATTGACTCTAGTGCAAGTGGGAGACTGTTGGAAATATGCCCTAGAGGCAATAATAAATGGTTATTATTATATTTCTTTGTTCATGGTAATTGTCTATTGTTCATGCTATAATTGTGTTATCCGGAAATCGTAATGCATGTGTGAATACATAGACCACAACGTGTCCCTAGTAAGCCTCTAGTTGACTAGCTCGTTGATCAACAGATAGCCATGGTTTCCTGACTATGGATATTGGATGTCATTGATAACGGGATCACATCATTAGGAGAATAATGTGATGGACAAGACCCAATCCTAAGCATAGCTCAAAGATCGTGTAGTTCGTCTGCTAGAGCTTTTCCAATGTCAAGTATCTTCTCCTTAGACCATGAGATCGTGCAACTCCCGGATACCGTAGGAGTACTTTGGGTGTGCCAAACGTCACAACGTAACTGGGTGACTATAAAGGTACACTACGGGTATCTCCGAAAGTGTCTGTTGGGTTGGCACGGATCGAGACTGGGATTTGTCACTCCGTATGACGGAGAGGTATCTCTGGGCCCACTCGGTAATGCATCATCATAATGAGCTCAATGTGACTAAAGAGTTAGTCACGGGATCATGCATTGCGGTACGAGTAAAGAGACATGCCGGTAACGAGATTGAACAAGGTATTGGGATACCGACGATCGAATCTCGGGCAAGTAACATACCGATTGACAAAGGGAATTGTATACGGGATTGATTGAATCATCGACATCGTGGTTCATCCGATGAGATCATCGTGGAACATGTGG
This sequence comes from Triticum aestivum, assembly GCF_018294505.1. Classification (NCBI taxonomy): domain Eukaryota; kingdom Viridiplantae; phylum Streptophyta; class Magnoliopsida; order Poales; family Poaceae; genus Triticum; species Triticum aestivum. The sequence goes on from NC_057805.1 coordinate 69,378,255, forward strand.
GAGCCAACATGGGTATCCAGATCCCGCTGTTGGTTATTGACCGAAGAGGCGTCTCGGTCATGTCTGCATGTCTCCCGAACCCGTAGGGTCTACACACTTAAGGTTCGGTGATGCTAGGGTTGTAGAGATATGAGTATGCGGAAACCCGAAAGTTGTTCGGAGTCCCGGATGAGATCCCGGATGTCACGAGGAGTTCCGGAATGGTCCGGAGGTGAAGAATTATATATAGGAAGTCAAGTTTCGGCCACCGGAAAAGTTTCGGGGGTCACTGATATTGTACCGGGACCACCGGAAGGGTCCCGGGGGTCCACCGGGTGGGGCCACCTATACCGGAGGGCCCCATGGGCTGAAGTGGGAAGGGAACCAGCCCTTAGTGGGCTGGGGTGCTCCCCATGGGCCTCCCCCCTGCGCCTAGGGTTGGAAACCCTAGGGTGGGGGGCGCCCCACTTGCCTTGGGGGGCAAGTCTCCCCCTGGCCGCCGCCCCCCATGTAGATGGGTTCCAGGCCGGCGCCCCCCTCCCAGGGGGCCTATATAAAGGGGGGAGGGAGGGCAGCAAACACGACAGCCTTTGGCGCCTCCCTCCTCCCCTGCAACACCTCTCCCTCTCGCAGAAGCTTGGCGAAGCCCTGCCGAGATCCCGCTACATCCACCACCACGCCGTCGTGCTGCTGGATCTCCATCAACCTCTCCTTCCCCCTTGCTGGATCAAGAAGGAGGAGACGTCGCTGCTCTGTACGTGTGTTGAACGCGGAGGTGCCGTCCATTCGGCACTCGGTCATCGGTGATTTGGATCACGGCGAGTACGACTCCATCAACCTCGTTCATTGGAACGCTTCCGCTCGCGATCTACAAGGGTATGTAGATGCACTCCTTTCCCCTCGTTGCTAGTATACTCCATAGATGGATCTTGGTGATGCGTAGAAAATTTTAAAATTCTGCTGCGATCCCCAACAACGACGCGGCCCGATATAGAGGCGCCGCACACCCTCTCTTCTTCACAGATGAAGTACTGGACCATGAATTTCCCGAGGGGTTCAAGCCCGTCAACATCAAATCATACGACGGCACAACCGATCCCGCAGTATGGATTGAGGATTTCATTCTCCATACACATATGGCTCGAGGAGACGACCTCCACGCCATTAAATACCTCCCACTAAAGCTCAAAGGGCCAGCTCGGCACTGGCTTAACAGCCTGCCTGAAAATTCTATCGGCAGCTGGGAGGACTTGGAGGAAGCTTTCCTGGACAATTCCAAGGAACTAATGTCCGGCCACCAGACGCCGATGATTTAAGCCACATAGTTCAACAACCTGGAGAATCAGCCAGAAAATTCTGGACTAGGTTCCTAACCAAAAAGAACCAGATCGTTGACTATCCGGATGCCGAGGCCTTAGCAGCCTTCAAACAGAGCATCCGTGACGAATGGCTAGCGCGCCACCTCGGCCAAGAAAAGCTGAAGTCCATGGCAGCCCTCACGACACTCATGACCCGCTTTTGCGCACGGGAGGACAATTGGCTGGCCCGTAGTAACAACACAACCAGCGAGACAAGCCCTTCTGAGGCCAAGAATAGCACCGACAAGCTCCGGCGCAATAGGCACAAACGCCGAAGCAATGACAACAACACTGATGACACCACAGTCAACGCTGGATTCAGTGGCTCCAAGTCCGGCAACCGGAAGAAGCCCTACAAAAGAAATAATGAAGGACCTTCCAGCCTGGACTGCAGACTCGACCGTCCGTGCCAAATACACAGCACCCCGGATAAGCATGCCAATCATACCAACAGGGATTGTTGGGTTTTCAAGCAGGCTGGCAAGTTAAATGCCAAAAACAAAGAAAAGGGATCACAAAGTGAGGACGAGGACAAAGAGTCCCGACAGCCGAACACTGGAGGGCAGAAGAAATTTCCTCCTCAAGTCAAAACGGTGAACATGATATGCACTACACACATCCCCAAAAGGGAGCACAAGCGAGCACTCAGGGACGTGTACGCGGTAGAGCCAGTCGCCCCAAAGTTCAATCCGTGGTCGTCATTCCCGATCACTTTCGATCGACGAGACCACCCAACTAGCATCCGCCACGGCGGTTCAGCCGCACTAGTCCTGGACCCAATTATTGACGGGTTTCACCTAACACGTGTCCTGATGGACGGTGGTAGCAGCCTCAACCTACTCTATCAAGACACGGTGCGGAAGATGGGCATTGACCCCTCACGAATCAAACCAACAAAGACTACCTTTAAAGGAGTCACACCAGGCGTCGAGGCCCACTGTACGGGCTCAATCACGCTGGAAGTGGTCTTCGGTTCTCCGGACAATTTCCGGAGCGAGGAGTTAATCTTCGACATCGTACCATTCCGCAGCGGCTACCACGCACTGCTCGGACGAACAATGTTTGCTAGATTCAACGTAGTTCCACACTACGCTTATCTCAAGCTCAAGATGCCCGGCTCACGCGGCGTCATAACAGTCAATGGCAACACAGAACGCTCCCTCCGAACAGAGGAGCACACCGCCGCCCTAGCAACAGAGGTACAGAGCAGCCTTCTCAAGCAGCACCACAGTGCGGCTGCCGAGCCCTGGACACCATCAAGAAGCTCCGAACTGCACCGCAGCAGGACAGCAAGGCTGGTCAAGAGCTCGACTAGTAGTTTGGCCTCCGTCCCAGTCCCGATGAAGTAGTGGCATTCGTATCACGCGTACATAATTACGCACTCGAAATTCCATGAACATCGACGGAGGCACGAGCTAACCCGGGATCTATAGTTCGGCTCGACCGACCCCGGACACACTTTTTTCTTTCTGTTTCAGGTTCCTTTTCCCGCTAGCCTGATCACCAGCCCCTTCGAAGGATCGGCATACAGAGGGGGCATGCAGCATAGGTGTGCAGGGTAACCTCCATACGTTCTTCTTGACGGTATTTTTACTTATTTTCCAGGACCCGCACGCTGCTCCCTCTTGATCCCGGCATGTTAAATAGTCTGGGTGCTTATCGCACTATTTGTATAAGATCCGCCTTGACGTATCCATTCAGCTATAATAAAAATGATTTGCGGCCCAGTTTCTGTGGTTTTCGCCTCTTACTTCCTTTCGATCTGCTTATCAGCTACATCGATACTCTTTTGTACGTCTCATATTTGCTAGGGGCTGCTTATCACCCCGCAATACGGCAGCAAAGTCCGAACACTTCTTACATATAAGTTCGGCACCCCGAATTTAGCATTATATGCATTGGCTCCGAATCATGTCTTTGGTCAATAGTTGGGTTGCCCGGCTCCTGTGCTTGCTATCCTATGTTCCGCTCTATCGGCTAGGGTAGTAAAGGGAGAACTACTGCGATTGTGCCCTGGCCTTGACCGGATGAGCACCTCAGTAGAGAAAGCCGAAAACTGACTGTCATGATACGGCGAGAGCCGGTCAGCTGTTCGAGGGTTACAAAATCGTTGGAGATTTTTTCCGCGTCACGTGAAGGATCGGCACTTACCGATCAGATGCTGACAGCACCCTGGCTTGGACCAGGGGCTGCGCACTTGCTTGATTATAAAACTCCTATGGCTAAGTGAGGGTGTTTAAGCCGTATAGTTTGATTGCCTTGTTCGTTGCGCTAAACAACTCCTTCAAGGACCATATAATTGGATCAAGATTGTTTAGATCCCATCCCGAACACCTCCGTACTAATTACGTGAGGGGCAGAAGCCGACGACTGGCCAACCCTCAGATTACATATAACACGGCCGCACAGGAGGAAACAATTTAAAGCATAACAAAATTACATTACAAAACAAAGCTTTGTCTTTATAATACAAGGCAAAGGACAACACGAATGTATTCATTCAAAAATAATGTCCTACGAACATTGAGTTGCTGCAAGTCGAGACCCTTCTATGACATCCGCAAAGTATTTCTCGGGTGTGCTGTGCTCCTTGCCCTCCGGCGGCCCGCTGGCAACTTCAATAGCGTTCATCTTCGCCCACCACATCTTGCAACGAGCGAAGGCCATACGAGCACCTTCAATACATGCAGAGCGCTTGACGTCCAGTCGCGGACAGGCTTCCACTAACCGCCTCACGAGTCCGAAGTAGCTGCCGGGCATAGCTTCGGTTGGCCATAGCCGGATTGTCAAATCCCTCATGGCTAGTTCGGCCACCCTGTGCAGCTCCACCAGCTGCTTCAGCTGATCGGTGAGGGACACGGGATGCTCTGGCGTCGCATACTGCGACCAGAATAGCTTCTCCGTAGAACCTCCTCCTTCGGCTCGGTAGAACTCTGCAGCGTCGGATACGCTGCTTGGTAGATCCGGAAAAGCCCCTGGGGAACTCCAAACCCGGGTTAGTAAAAGGTACTGCCTCTCCGCATACTTGCTTTGCACCTTAAAAGCCTTACCCGCCGTGATCTTCCTGGCCTCCTGGATCTCCTGGATGATGGCCTGGGCCTCATTCCGCGCGGTTTCCACGCCCTGACGAGCCTTGGTGAGTTCGGCCTCCTGAGCCGACGCATCATTCTCCAAGGTCTCACATTTTTTTCACTGCATCTTGGAGCTCCTGCTGGATTTCCTTGACACGGGCCTTGAGCTTCTTACGGGCGGCTTGCTGCTGGACAGCCTTCTCCTCGGCCTCGCCCAGGGCTTTCCTCAGGGCCTCGATCTTGGTCGTGGCTCCTGTATACATTTCAACATTACAGTCAATACACAGCGCCTCTGCTTTCTGAACACACAGCAAGACGTTACTCACCTTGCTTCTCCTGCAGCCGCACTCTAACCTCGTCGAGCTCGTTCTCGGTCCGCTCCAGCCTCTGCTTCAATTCAGAGACTTCAGCAGCATGCGAGGTCGCGGCCAACAGCGACGCCTGCTTATGAACACATATCATGTTAGATTGATCCTCTGTCCGGTTCTTCTTACCGGACACCGGACAGTGTCTCAGGGGCTGCTGACTACATGGAGTTTTTTTCTTTATCACTTACCTCGAAACCTGTCAACAGGTTGCTGCAGGCTTCGTTCAGTCCACTCTTGGCGGACTGAACCTTCTATATCACCGTGCCCATAAGAACACGGTGCTCGTCCATAACGGAGGCGCCTCGTAGCGCCTCCATCAGGTTATTCGGCGCCCCTGGATGGACAGGGACCACCGACGGAAGTGGCGCACCCCCTCCTTCGAAGAGGGCTGCCCGCCTGACTCCGGAGCCATATGGGTCTCCGGAATCGTATTCGGCTGAGGGCCAAGCTGGGTGCGGCCCTCCTCACCAGTCCCCATGGGGATCGTCTCCTCCATGGTTCCGGTAGTGGAGGCTTCGCCTCGTGGCGCCTCCTGGACAGCGTCCTGGGCTCCTCCCCGGCTCGGATCGGCCCTCCGGGGCGGCACTTCGGTGTCGTCCCCGGCCCCGGGGGAATAAGCAGGCGGTGGCGACTGGCTCGCCATCTCCGACGGAACCAACGAACTTCGAGATGAGGATCACTGGATTAGGTCGCGGGCCGGACTGCAATGGTACGGTTAACTACATCAAGATAATGGAGAGAAAGGGCTGGATGTGCACATAAATAAGCCATATCACTTACGATGCGGCCTGGGGCTTAGTGCGGGGGCGTCGTTCCAGACTACTGTCGACGTCCCATGCGGTGTTGACCGCCGGAACGCCCTTCCCCTTTTTGGGCGTCTCCGCCTCCAGATGCGCCGGAGCCGCCCTCTTCTTCTTGCTCTCCTCAGGGGGAGGATTGTTTTCTTCCTCCCCCTCCTCTTCCCCGTCATTGTCCTCAGGGACAGAGCAATGAGTTTCGTCGTCTTCGGACGCCACGTCCGAAGTACCCTTACAACGGAGGCCACTCTTGGCCCCCTTTGCCTTCTTCTCCGGCGCCTTATATGGCGCCGGCACCAGCATCTTCGCCAGACGCGGGATGACTGGTTCTTCAGGCAGAGGAGCCGGACACTGGATCCGCTTCGCCCTCTCCATCTAGTCCTAAAAGAGCAATAACGAAAGCTCAGGCATCATCCTCGAAACAATTAGGTTGAGGATACGGTCGAAATAACATACCTTGCTGGTGGGGTGTGTACAATCGTGACCACGGTCTGAATCCATGGCTGGTGGTTTCTCATTGCCCTTCAAGAGCAATTTCCATGCACCTTCGTGCGTAGTCTCGAAGAGCCTCACCAGGGACGTGTGCTTCTTCGGATTGAACTCCCACAGTGGGCGGCTTCGGCGCTGGCACGGAAGGATCCGACGAACTAACATCACCTAGATCACATCAACGAGCTTGACGCTCTTGGTTACCATGCTCTGAACACGCGTCTGCAGCGCTATCAGCTTGTCAGGGAAACACCAGTCTAGACTCTTCTCGACCCAAGAGGTGAGTCGAATAGGAGCGCCGGAGCGGAATTCGGCAGCTGCAGCCCAGGTGGTGCTGCGTGGTTTCGTGATGTAGAACCACTGCTTCTGCCACTCCTTTACCGTATCCACAAAGGTGCCTTTGGGCTAGGAGACGTTGGACAATCTACTCACCATTGCCCCTCCGCACTCCGCATGCTGGCCATCCACCACCTTCGGCTTCACGTTGAAGACTTTGAGCAATAGCCCAAAGTGGGGTTGGATGCGGAGGAAGGCCTCGCACACGACGATAAACACCGAGATGTTGAGGAAGGAATTCGGGGACAGATCATGGAAATCTACCCCATAGTAATACATTAGCCCACGGACGAAAGGGTGGAGTGGGAACCCAAGCCCGCGGAGGAAATGAGGGAGGAATACTACCCTCTCGTTGGGCTCCGGCGTGGGGACGATTTGTCACTCGGCCGGCAAGCGGTGAGCGATTCCCTTCGCCAAATATCCGGCCGCCCAGAGCTCAGTAATGTCCTCCTCCTTGATGGAGGAGACCATCCACTTGCCCTGACTACCGGATCCGAACATGGTTGCTTGAGTGGAAAGGAGATGAAAACTTGGGCGCTGGAGCTCGAGATCAGGAAGGCGGAGACAGAGAGAAAGCGTGAGAAGAGGAAGAGGGGATCCTTAGCCTCTTATAAAGGCAGCAAACATTAAACGCCTCCTCGCTCGCCTTAAGATTCGCCTATTCCCAAGGGCTGTGCAAATGGCACGGTTGGGTTACCCATGCCCGCATTGATGAGAATCCCACAATAAGGGCACACGATCCCTACTTTGACAAGACGTGCCAATAGCAACCGTGTCTTGAAACGTGGGACAAACGGTTCAAAATTATGACCGGACGGACGTAATGCAGAAAGCTGTTATCGGATGGGACTCGTGTAATATATATATATATATATATATATATATATATATATATATATATATATATATATATATATTCTCTCTGCGGTTGTGCATGGTGTGTAACAGGTCCGGATACAATCACCGCGTTCGAAGACTATCTTGGAGTTCGGAAGAAGGGGAACCCGCCTTGCAATGCCGAAGACAATCTGCACGCCGGACTCCTCGTCATTGAAGCCAGGTTCAGGGGCTACTGAGGGAGTCCTGGATTAAGGGGTCCTCGGGCGTCCGGCCTGTTATCTACTGGGCCGGACTGATGGGCTGTGAAGACATGAAGGCCGAAGACTATACCCGTGTCCGGATGGGACTCTACTTGGCGTGGAAGGCAAGCTAGGCGACTGATTATGAAGATTCCCTCTTATGTAACCGACTCCATGTAACCCTAGATCTCTCCGGTGGCTATATAAACCAGAGAGCATAGTCCGGATAGGGGTACTCATCACCATCTACTCATAGGCTAGACTTCTAGGGTTTAGCCATTACGATCTCGTGGTAGATCAACTCTTGTAACACTCATATTCATCAAGATCAATCAAGCAGGAAGTAGGGTATTACCTCCATAGAGAGGGCCCGAACCTGGGTAAACATCGTGTCCCCCGTCTCCTGTTACCATCGACCCTAGACGCACAGTTCAGGACCCCCTACCCAAGATCCGCCGGTTTTGACACCGACACCCCGGTTCAGCCACCAGTGATCCGGAGACACCAGTACTCCACCCTTTCTACGCAACAGCCCAATTACCTATCAACCTGAAGGCTTAAACCACATCACTGCCTGTCGGACTCGACACATCCAAGGATCAAAGTTAATCCAGATGCCTTTGTCATTCCCACCTTCTTTTGGCTGCAGGCTGTATCGTTGACAATCAGGGGAGTTTGCTTCCGAACTCCTAGGGCTCGCCGTGTAGACACAGTTTTCCATAGCAAACAGAGCCTCTCTGCCATCAAGGTCCTTGCCAACGGTGATCTCCTGGTTAATCGGATAATTGGGTCTGAGAAACAAAGAGTGTGAACCAAGGTTGGTTACCCGCCTCCAACTCAAAAATCCTGAAGGCCCCAACAAGCTGGTATCCTACTCATAGACGTAACAGCCACTGTCCGGATACTCACGTATTTCAAGATGCTTGCATACAGTGGGGTTTTTGCAATATAACTTTTCCAGCTCATGTGTCCGAATGATCATCAGTCTTTTGTCGTCGTCTGATCGAGCGAGGAACTTGTTGTGCTTCCCTGTTTTTGGCAAAGGTGGTGTGATTACAAAGGGCAGTAACTGTAGGGACACTACATCATATCAAAAAGGACATGCATTGTTAATGTAAGATCAACATTGTTCAGAGTATGAGTAGGATAATCCAAGGAACAACATTGATATGTCCCTATAGGAACTGGGAGGAAAATACACGGAAATGTATACTGGGTTTGAAAATATAGAAGTGCCATGCATGGTTATACACATGTTATCTCACAATCGATTCTTCACAGGAAACTACCATGTCATGCATGTTATGTAATCATGTTCTGTCCTCACAAACAAATTCTTCAAGGAAGCTAACAGACCATGCATTGTTATATACTCATGTTCTGTGAGGAAAAAATTTGTGAGCATATTTTTCTAGCCATTGATTGCTGAAGGGCGAACATAGGTATGTACACATGGTAAGCATTACAGTATTTCACTACTTCCAAATATAGAGTTCTCCATATGCACATTTACTTCCCTAATGTATGGTTAGATGAAACCAACAGTGTGATGCATGTTTCTACATAATGAAAATGAGGAAACTAACATGGCCATTGATACACACTCATATTTAGTAGTATGTAGATTACTATAAAATAAGGAGAATATCGAAATATTCCTAACCGTTTGATTATTCAGGGGTACAAAAATTGGCTATAATGACATGGTCACAATCGCATGAATTAACTCATTCCAAATATAGCTGATTTACGGCGTCTCTAATACATTGCCATAGTTCTACTCAAATTCTGCTCAAACAGGGATATGTCAATCATCACAAAAAGTTCCAACAGTGTCATGGCGTCATCATTAACATCAGACGGAAACAACTTACACGCGCCGTCCCAGCAATACGTGGTGCCATCTGCTTTGTCGATCACATAGATGATGCCATTGTGTTTAATAGCATCACAGAAGTGTGTATCAGCTTTGATGACGATCCACTGCGAGCTGAGCTGTCTCCAGCTAAAGAAGGCACCGGCGGAAAAATAGGCGAGTCCCTTGTCAAACAAGGCAATTAGCTTGAAGTCTGAATAATCCGCATGTCGTGTGGGCACTTGGCAGATTACAATCTTCTGCAAAACAAGGTGCGTCCAACTGACGATGTAATCTAGATGACTTGGACCGCGACGGTAAAACTCTATATCATCCAACGGAGGAAGGATAATCTCATGGGAGGTCTGGAAGTTCACGAGCACCAACTTTTTCCCATCTTCTCTGATGGCGGCCATCCAGTGGGAGTTCATGCCGACCCAGTACATACCTGCAAGAAGTTTCGGGCGATGGTGATCGGATCGAAGTCGAGAGAAATGATGTACGGTGACGCACTACATACCTGCAAAGAAGTTTTAGCTAATGGAGGTCGGATTGAAGTCGAGGGGCATCATGTACGCCTCCGTATCATGGTGAGCAAATCTCACAAGACCAGATAGCAGCAAGCAGGGTGTCTTGAAAAGCTTAGGCCTCACTTCGACGATGGTCATGTGCATGCCCCTCGAGCATGCAGCCAGCCGCAGGGCGCTCAACATATCCATACACGAACAACAGAGGTCGAGGACGTCACTGGGGATATTGCTCCAATCGCGGCTCATATGGATGCTGCGCGGTTCGCGTTCGGCCATGGTGGAGTTTGGAAGGTGGGGTTTTGGGGGGCTTGATTTATGGGGGAGAAGGCTCTCGGTGCTGGAGCGGCTAGCAAGGGAATAGTGGTACTGGGGGAGGCGAGCGGGGCGAGGGTACGCGGGGGCACAGTGAGATGATGAAGAGTGACCTCAGGATCTCCGGCGAAACGGAGATGGAGATGGAGTGGTGCTTGGGGAGAGGGAGACGAGGCATGCTATACAACGGCGGTGACAATGACTGCACAATGCACAAGGTGAGGCTGACTTTGTTAACCCGGACACGCCGCCTGGACAGGTGTCACCTCGGGCGCAGGGTCTTGTCACTTCACTGTGAGGACCGGATGAATAATAGTATTTTGACCATCAAGTGTACCACAGTTATACTACATACTAGTACTACTAGTAGGAGTATTATGAACATGAGTAGTACTCCCGTACAGGGACACATCTAGCGCTAGAAGGATGGGCACGTACAGGGATAGGCCCGACTCCTCAGTCTACCCACATAGCCTTTTCGTTTAGTCTACCTAGTCGTCTAATCAACTGCCTGCAGGCCACTTCTCCCATTTACTTCTCCATTGGGAACCGATTTTCCTCGGCCTCTTCACTACTCCTTCATCTTGATTTGCATCCAAACCACACTGCATTCACATTGTTTAAACCTCTTCACATCCTCCTGGAGTAATTCCGAAGCCCCTATAAATAATCATCTTCTTCAGTTATACTAGCCATCTAATCCTAATTCTCCAAACCATAGCCCTCCGGTCCAGCGGTTCCAAATGGCGAAAGAGATCGAGATGCAGGTTTTTAGCGTCCAACATGTCCTCGTCGAAGGCTCGTTGAGCATAGTTGCCACAGTCATCGACCACCCAAGGGTTATTCGGAAGTGGATCAACAATGTATCCAACTCCCTCCAAAAGGTGGAGATGAAGGTCATCGGTCTCCACGCAGAGTACACGGAGCGTGCCACTGGGAAGATCCAACGCCCCGCCGTCCTTTAGCTGTGCCTCAAAGATGATGTTTTGGTATACCACATCATACACGCGCCCTCCATACCAGGTGAGCTTCATGATTTCTTGTCTCGGGAGGACATATACTTCTGTGGGGCAGCCATCGCAGGGGACAAACAGAAGTGGGAGCCGTACAACCTTGATTTGAAAAGCATCGCTGACGTACAAACCAAAAAACATTCCTGTAGAAGATTGTGATAAACCGACACCATCCCTATTCGACGTAGAAAATTTTGTGCTCAGAACAAATCTTCAGAAGGGTGATGAGACGCTGACATTAAGGTTGTCTGGATGGGAGAATTACCCCTTGACGTACGAGCGGATAAAATATGCTGCCCTCGATGCCCGTGTGAGTTTCGAGATAGCTGCAAGGTCCAGAGAGCTTGTTGCGAAGCCGTCTCCCACAGAAAATGAGAACAACAACAAGAAGAAGATGTTACACCAGCAGCAGGGCATTATGGATGGATGAACTATTTCCTCTGTTGTAAAAAAATTATTCCCTCTCTGTGTATATTGATATAGATGGACTATTTCGATGGTGTGCATGTCTTTGGAATAAGTAGTAGCATGTGTCCGCTTGACAATAAGGAACTATTTATCAGCCTAGCTCTCTCTACTACTCCTTCCAGTGATTGGTATGCAATGCGTGTGTCCATAGACATGACAGCTTGCCCATGGAAGTTCAACTACGGCAACCATCATGTTTCATCCACTGTCACTCGCGATTCCCACGACGCTACTCCAACCCACGGCACCACGTCCCCCGACTTGCGCCTCACCCCTCTCGGCCGCACCGCCCCTCTGCCTTTGTGTGCACGACATGTGGGCCAACTGAAATGCGGCGAGCATCAAGTTTCTACCACAGCCATACTCTCGAAAAAAAAGTTTCTACCACAACCACACGCGATTCCCACGACGCCGCTCGAACCCATGACACCACACGTCCCCCGACCTACGGCTCACCCCTCTCGACCCCACTACCCCTCTGCCTTCGGGAGCATCATATGTGGACCAGCCACCTATCGGGTCCACTTGTTATTGACTCAAAGGCAGGTGTCGTAAGGCGCTGAAGCTCGGACCCGAGGGCCCCAAGAGGTAAATGTAACTCCTGCGCCTGGCCTTGTGCTGCTACCGTTGCCTGAACTCGTGGCAAACTCGAGATTTGTTTCTTTACTATACATGCACGCAACTATTTAATGGACATTGTAATCTCAACATGTGATGGGGAGCTCTAAATTTGAATTTGAAACTTATAAAACGGAAAAAATTCAAAACAAATAAACTGGGACAGAGGGAGTATACCGTAGGATGTGTCCCATACGAAACAAGTCCCCTGGTTTGTCACCGCGAAGATGCGGTTAGAAAGGAGCACAGTGTCTTCGTACTCGTACGACAACAAATCGGCCGCAGACAGCATCGTCCACCTTTGACCGCCATGTGCAAGGTTCGTGCTATCTTCTTCAATCTCACTATGGTTCCATCGTACCAATTTAGGCGGTGGCGCGTTGCATGGCTAATCCCAATGTTGGACAAAGGTTCTATGGGAACGGTGTCACCGTTGTAAATGTTGTGCAAATTGATGTTGGTACCCTCCCATACATATGCAAGCCAATCTCCACTCGCACCGAGCCTAACCTGTGAAATAGTGGGCAGGGGGAGAATTAGGAAATGGACACGGGAGTAGTCTTTAGAATGCATTTACTACGTGATCAAACTCATCTTACCTGCTCATCGGACAAAATCCGAGTGCCCCTCAACGTCGGCATCTCAAGGGGCGTCAACTAGCAACTACGGCCACGCCGCACTGGAGATACCCCCAAGGAAACATCCTCGTGCGTTGCACGGAACATCAAGATGCATTTGTATGAGTAGTTTATCTTGTGAGAGAAAAGGATGAACGAAGGAAGGCATTATTTGCAAATGTGGAGAGGGGTGTAGGTTTCTTTTTGCAAAATTGCCACAGTTTTCTTCCTATCCATCAGATATAAATCGAACGACCTATATTGCAGGGTGGCAGGCACACCATCATCACCAACTCTGTTTTTTATAAGATTAGAGACTAGCAAGATACCCGTGCGTTTCACGAAACATCAAGATCTTGTGGGAGAAAAGGATGAACGAGGGAAGGCCTTATCTGCAAAATGTGGAGAGGAGTGCGGGTAAATTGTCATAGTTTCCTTCCTATCCGTTAGATATAGATTGGACGGCCTATATTGTAGGATGGCAGGCACACCATCATCACCAACTCTGCTTTTTATAAGAGCTCTTATAAAAAGCAGAGTTGGTGATGATGGTGTGCCTCCCATCCTGCAATATAGGCCATCCGATTTATATCCGACGGATATGAAGGAAACTATGGCAATTCTGCAAAAAGATACCCACAACCCTCTTCACATTGGCAAATAAGGCCTTCCCTCGTTCATCCTTTTCTCCCACAAGATAAACTACTCATACAAATGCATCTTGATGTTCCGTGCAACACACGGTCATCTTGCTAGTATAAGAGGGGTGTGGGTATTTTTTTGCAAAATTGCCATAGTTTCCTTCCTATCCGTCAGATATAAATCGGACGGCCTATACTGCAGGATGGCAGGCACACCATCACCAACAACTCTGGTTTTTATAAGAGTAGAGTAGAGATAGAGATAGAGACTAATACTACCAATGTGTTGGCCCGTGCGTTGCAATGGATCCAAAGTAGTAGAATAATACTTGTTCACAGGCTTGAAATATAAACACTCTAGTTTTGATATACATATATCAGTAAAGTAAATCATGCTTCACTCAAAATATATTCCTCGGGCTATTTTGATGGTTTGAAGATAACAAGTTTTAAAAAAATTGGAGCTGTTTTTTTACATTTTGTAGCGTGGCACGGCATCCGGTGCACCTAAGCGTCTGAAAACAAAATTGAGTTTGGGTCGGTGGCACACCCTGCGGCAAGATGCCCGTGTGGGCTTCTTTTATAACTAGCAAGATTCTCGTGCATTGAAGGGAACATCAAGATGCATTTTTTTACAAAAGACCTGTTGTGATTGACCCTTGCAGGAGTAATCCCATGTGTAAAAACTAATGATATCTCAAGAATTTTATCGGAAAAATGGTATCTTTGGAACAAGTTCTCTCTACTACCGCTCCTTGCAGTGAGCGGTATGCAATGCATGTGTCAGCACACATGACAGCTTGTCCATGGAAGTTGAACCATGGGGACCATCAGGTTTCTTGTTTCTACCACTGCCACACACACGCGCGATTCCCACGACACCGATCCAACCCACGGCACGACGTCCCCCGAAGTGCGCCTCATCCCTCTCGGCCCCACTGCTCCTCTGCCTTTGTGTGCATGACATGTGGGCCAGCTGAACTGCGGCGACCATCAACTTTCTACCACAACCACACCCGATTGGAAGAGATTTGCCTGCTCCGCTCCTGTGCTCCGATCCATACTCCCGCACCATCGAATTTTCATCCAGCGGCTATTTTGTGACACATTTCGTCCTGGGCATCAATCCTCAGCCGGAGTACTTCTGTACTATAGGTAGTACCCGCCGGTGTGGCCATCTACGCCTCGTAATGCCTCGACGCCCAGGGTGGCACCGTCGCCATGGCCACGCCACTACCGGCCGGTTCATCTCGAACAAGTGAGTCGCGAACCACGCCACCACCATGAGAATGACATGTGGGCCAGCCGCATTTAAGGTCCGCATGTCAATGACTCATAGGCCGGTGCACTAAGCCATTGAAGCTCGGTCTCGTGGGCCCCGAGAGGGAAATGTAACTCCTGCGGCAGGCCTTGTGGTGCTCCCGCAGTACGAGCTCGTGCCAAACCCAAATCTCTACTCTCTATATCTATATCTATATCTATATACTTATACTTACTCTTATAAAAAACTGAGTTGGTGATGATGGTGTGCCTGCCATCCTGCAATATAAGCCGTCCGATTTATATCTGACGGATAGGAAGGAAACTGTGGCAATTTTGCAAAAAGATACCCACACCCCTCTCCACATTTGCAAATAAGGCCTTCTCTTGTTCATCCTTTTCTCCCACAACATAAACTACTCATACAAATGCATCTTGATTTTCCGTGCAACGCATGGGCATCTTGCTAGTTATGAATAAATAACACTCTATCAACGATCCCCATCAGACAGCAAATTTCATGGCTTCCGTGCTACAGCTAGATCATCACCTCGTTTCTGTTTTCCAACCCGGCGGCGGGCAGGGTGCGGTTTGCCAATAGTCGGTTTTCTCAACGGCGGTCCCACATGAAAGTGAAAATGCTAGGCAACACGCCTTCCCTTGCTATGTGGCGTGCCGGGCGGGTCGTGGAGTACTCCCGATTCCCAGGCGTGTGGGGGCGCGACGCGAACGCGGCAGACCATTTCCTTTTACTGGCAATGTGCCCGTGCGTTGTGACGGATCCAAAGTAGTAGAATAGTAGTACTTGTTCACAAACTTGAAAGAAATCACTCTGGTTTTCATATACTCCTAATATATTACTTTTCACTCAAAATATATTTCGCAGGCTGTTTTGATGAGGTGAGGGGGGATGTGGTTGCTTTCAAGATAATAAGGGGTTTTCTGCAAATTGGAGCAGAGAAGTGGGCTATTGTTGCAAAAATGCCCCAGCTTACCTCACAGCCGTTAGATGCAGATCTAATGGTCAGAAATGATGGATGGCAGACACACCACCATCACCAACTGAGTCTTTTATAGGAGTAGGAGTAGATAAAAATGTATAAATTGTAACATTTGATTTTGCTCCTTGGCACGATCGATAGATAGAAATAACGATTGGAAATGCTAGGGCGGGGCTATTTCTGCTAGATAAGCAGGGTATGTAGTAGCTAGGTTGGCGCATCGTCGGTTTGGTCACATGCGGTCCGACATGTTCTGGTGTTTCTAGCAAGATGCCCGTGCATTGCACGAAGTTGATGGAAAAGGTAAGCACAACTTATAAATTGACGGATGGAGTACTAGTTACAGTGATGCATAAAATTAAGCAAGGGGATCGCACATGTTGGTATTAACTGGAACGAGAATGCAATAGCACAATAAGAATTAAGGCCACGATGATGCGATCGCAGTGGTGGTTACAGGAGGCAAGAAGAAAGATGCGTCCATCAACGTACGATCTCCTCCTCCTCAACTTAGTGTGCCGGGCCACCGACCGGCGGCTAAGGAGCGGCGGCTTTTGTGGCGAGGTCAAGGTGCTTCTCAGCAAACGCATCCAAGGCTTCCAGGCGGTTGAGGAAGGCCAACGTTGTAGCGTCCTCAATGGCCTTGTAGATACCTATGTACACGATTTGCTCGTACATGTGGATGTGTAGGTCGACGAATTCTTGCAGGGCGAGGCGCCTCGCGGCGAGTGCGACCTCCAGGTGGACATTCTTCGTGGCGTCGGTGGGTAGTCGCAGGGCCACCATTGCTTGAAAGAGGTTCCAGCCATGGAGGCCGATTAGGGTGGCAGGCAATGAGGAGCCCGTCCGCGCGGCCTGGAGGAGTACGGCGATGTCTTCCCCAAGCTTCTTGAGGACGGTGAACTTGTTGGTGGTGGCAACGATCATCTGGTCCAACTGAGAGTCGTAGTTGGCGTCGACGGCGGCCATCCACCAGCCGGTCGTGAACAACGTCTGGAGACGATCCTTGGCGCCATGCGGCAGGCTGGCATCGTGGACCATCTCGCACAGCCGCTTGCCGCTCGCGCGCATCGCCTCCATTGGTCTAGAGTGAGCACTTTTGCGCTTAGTGCAGGTGCTTAGGCAAGTGCTTAGGTGCGTACGATGTGGTAGATGCATTGGAATGGAGGGGCGCCTTTATATGAGTGCAAACTGCGTTGCATTCACATCATGCAGTCTCTTTTCCCGGTCCTCCTCCCATTACCTCCCTCATGCATGCACGATGCTGATTGAAGGAGGATGCATCATTGGCCGTTCAACATTTCAGGAACCGCTGCCCCTCCCTCGTCTGCATTAAAGCCGTATCGGGAACTGCGCCGCATGCTGTCAAATCAAATAGTACTGCGCCGCCCACTGCACGCCCGGCTGAACACGCCTCCTCGCCTCCATCAATTCCCTCTGTTAAACCCGCATGAAAATCGAAAAACCTACTCCAGCCACACGTCCGTTCATGAGCGGGCCGGAATTAAACGCAACACCGGCCGAGCTCCTCCCGTCTGCCCTCAGTTTAAACGAGGCCAGACGCCGGCCAAGCAAATACCGTCCGCCCTCTATTTAAACGAGGCCAGACAGACAGTGGGCAAGAATCACACCCCCTCCGTCGCTCCCCCATCTCCTCCTTCAATTTTCTCCATTGTTCTGATGGCCTCCAAGGAGCCGTTCTCCAGCATACTACCTGGCTGGGTGCCCCGCCGAGCCCTCCGGATACGGGTGAGGCCGCTCGGTGCTTCATCAACCTCGCTTGTCCCGACAGAGCCAGTTGCTGCCCCAATCCGGCGCGTGGTTCAGCAACTCGCCGCTCCAGTTCAGCTCGATGAGGAGTGGCGAGTTGCTCCACACCGGTATGGCGGCGAGCACGCCGGTACGGGCGTCATCGCTGCCGCGTCGTACCGCGCCACCAGTGTCTGCGGTGGCCGCGCCTCCCGTGTCGGTGGGCGCGCCTCCTGTGCCTGCGGCCACGCCTCCCGTGCCTGCGGCAACGCCATGTAGGCAGAGACAGAAGCCGGGTGTGTGGAGAGCGATGAGTCAGTGGCCAGCTTCTCCATGTCCACCGCCATCATCGAGGAGAAGTAGAACATGGGAGGCCGCCGCCACTTGGGTCCCATGAAGGCCACCGCCGAGGCGACGACTGTGCATTCATGTAGTTTCTTTGCTGCTTCGTCTCTTCCGAGGACCTTCGTCGACCCCGCAAGTGTCTGCCGGACATGAGGAAGACAAAGGGATCCGCGGGCGGCCATTTGGATTAGGTACTCCCTCTCCGGCTGGCGGGAAATATTTGTTCTAATAATGGATAAATTGGATGTATCTATAACTAAAATAAGTCTAGATACATCCATTTCTAGGACAAGTATTTCCGGACGGAGGGAGTATTAATTATACCAAGAGAGCCGGATTAGCACCGCTTAGTTCATGTAAATGTAATGAAATCCATCATGTTTATATGAAGATCCGGCTTTTTTATATGAAATCCTGCATGCTTATTTGAAAACAGTCTGTGTTTGCACGAATTTCATCTGGTTGGTTAGAGTTGTGAAAATGTATGCCGCTGGCGTTTGATGTCGTCCTCCGTGGAAGGAAGCAGGAGGAAATTTGCCGGCTGCCGTTGGAGATGCTCTTATGCTGGAAATAATAGAGTCGCATCCAATCCATTTGAGTTAATTGTGTGTATGATTCTCCCTCTACTAAAAAGTGAATTGCATGTACAGTGTACGCGTGACTTGCAGGGTGGCTACAACTTCGTACAGAAAGTTAAAAAGACACAAGTCCATCCTCCGTTCCTAAATATTTGTCTTTTTCAGATTTCAAATGGACTACCACATACGGATGTGTATGTAGACATATTTTAGAGTGTAGATTCACTCATTTTGCTCTGTATGTAGTCACTTGTTGAAATCTCTAAAAAGACAAATATATAGGAACGGAGGGAGTAGAAAACAGAGTTGGTGATGATGGTGTGCGTGCCATCTTGCAATATAGGCCATCAGATTTATATCTAATGGATAGGAAGGAAACTATGGCAATTTTGCAAAGAGATACCCACACCCCTCTCCACGTTTGCAAATAAGGCCTTCCCTCGTTCATCCTTTTCTCTACTCTTACTAGCAATGTGCTCGTGCGTTGCAACGGATCCAAAATATAATAATACATGTCCACAAACTTGAATGAAAAACACTCTAGTTTGTTGTATATATCGCTAAAAATATACTTGTGTTAGGTTTCACTCAAAATATATTCCTTGTAGCTGTTTTGATGAGGTGGGGGAGGGATGTGGTTGGTTTCAATATACTAAGGGGTTTCTGCAAATTGGAGTAGAGAAGTGGGGTCTTGTTGCAAAAAGCCATGACTTACATCATAGTCGTTAGATGCAGATCTGATGGTCAGAAATGACGGATGGCAGACACACCGTCATCACCAACTGAGTCTTTTATAGGAGTAGAGCTAAAAAACAGAGTTGGTGATGATGGTGTGCATGCCATCCTGCAATATAGGCCGTCCGATTTATATCTAACAGATAGGAAGGAAACTATGGCAATTTTGCAAAAAGATACCCACACCCCTCTCCACATTTGCAAATAAGGCCTTCCATCATTCATCCTTTTCTCTCACAAGATAAACTACTCATATAAATGCATCTTGATGTTCCGTGCAACGCATGGGCATCTTGCTAGTCTCTCACAAGATAAACTACTCATACAAATGCATCTTGATGTTCCGTGCAACGCACGCGCATCTAGCTAGTTTCTTTTAAAATAGTTACTGCGATAATTGGGTTGAAGTGATATATTTTATGTCTGCCCCGAATGATTTCAGATTCACTAGTAGTAACAAAGAAAATGTTATCTTGTTAATTAACAGAAAATAGCGTGAAAACTATCACATGAGGCCGGTAAAAACAAAGTACATTGGGTTCCGCGTCATCGTCACTACAGCTGTGCGCGCACGAGAAGTCTACATATCGAGGGGGCTACGGAGAAAAAGACGTATCGAGTGTTTCTGAGCGAGGCACAGAGACACAATGTTTGAGAGAGAAACCAATTGACAAATTAAGATCAGATCAAGTTGTCACCCTTCTGCTGTCATTGTTGCGGTTGGGGTGGGGGTGGGGAGGGGGAGGGAGAGAAACATGTATCGAGAGTGTGCGCGGTATGCACAGATGCACAACTAGCGAGTGTGTGTGTATCTGTGTGTGTTTGAAAGAGGAGTAGATAGATTACTATCAAGATCGAGGTGCCACCCTACTCCTTCGGTGTCAGGTAGTGTGTGTGTTTGAGAGAGAAGCCAGTCGATAGATTAGTATCAAGATCGAGGTGTCACCCTACTCCTTCGGTGTCGGGAACTGTGTGTGTGTGGGTGGGGGGGCAGTGACACTTACATATCTCTACTCTTATAAAAAATAGAGTTGGTGATGATGGTGTTCCTGCCATCCTGCAATATAGGCCATCCGATTTATATCTGACGGATAGGAAAGAAACTATGGCAATTTTGCAAAAAGATACCCACACCCCTCTCCACATTTGCAAATAAGGCATTCCCTCGTTCATCCTTTTCTCCCACAAGATAAACTACTCATACAAATGCATCTTGATGTTCCGTGCAACGCATGGGCATCTTGCTAGTAGGGCGAAGGAGTTTGTGTGATACATATCTATATTAAGGGATAGGTAGATAGGATGTGTGCGAGGCATACTTAAAGAATCACGGAGATAAACAAACGGTGTGCATGCAAGTGCCGGAAAAAATGAAGCGATAAACAATGTCTACGTGCGCGCGCGCGCGTGTGTGTGAGAGAGAGAGAGAGAGCAAAATCTCAAAACAAAAGGTGCTCTGATGGAATCCCATTGTATGTATTCATATGGTTCCGGAACTCGAGTTAACCTTAGGCATATGTGTGAGAGACATAATTATCCTTTGAGACATTAGTGGCTGTGGGTGGGCGGAATTAAAGGGGTAGGCGTGTTCGACAGAGAGAGCGTGTGTGTTTCTGTGTGAGAGACTTGTAGGATAGGGTATAAAGACGAATTCTAACCTTGACGGAGGGAGAGAAATACATGAAGTGCGCGTGTGTGATTCCGATGCCCACGGGGAAATGAGATATGTATGCATGTGAGAGAGATTGCACAATTCATTCACGTATCACTATCTAGCCATTGTGGACGTGCATCGCTTGAACATAAATCAATATCTACTTCGTATCGTGGCCAAAGGTACAATATTGATTCAACGCTATAAAGATTGGACACTCACTTATCATATTTTTTCTATCTAAATAAAACTTTTCAATTGTGCATGCCAAAGTTACAGTGATGTTTCTTCAAACAACCAATGTAGCTATCATGTACATGCACCATTGTTACTCTTGCATTCAAATTCATTAGTCTTGGATGATTTAAGGTTCTATTATGAAGTAATATATGTAATATTCATATATGAATTCAACAGGTACGCAATTTATGAAATGGAGGCTATGTAATCATATGAGGTAACACTTTTAAGTAGCGGACTAGAATATCCATTTCTTTTGTGGGACTACAATATCCATTTCTTTTTGTGCGCCTCTACACTAACACGTCAATGCATTATGTTTAAAGTAAATAACCAATGGCACTAAATTATCTATTTACACGAGAAATACATAGGCTGAGCGTTTGATCCCTTTTTTGTGAACGCGCCTCTACCCCCGTACGATTGGCCGCGCCCGTGTGAACGTCCAAGTTATCGGCGCATCATCCCGAGTTATTTTCTTTTTTCTGGGGTGGAGTTCACACCAGTTATTAACTGCTGACGTGTGCCCCGTGTACACAGTCTCGCATGACCTTCCCGCTAGCACGGTCCAAAATTAGTTGAAACTGGATACGAACGATCCCGCGGGCGGCAAAATCTCCGGCCTCCTTCTAAAATTTCAGCCACCTAGTCTTTAGCATGCGAAATTCCCCTTTTGTCCTTGGTGCACGGAGAACAACACTAACAATACCGCCCTCATCTACATAATAGGTCGGGGCTGCTTTGGTAACTTCCGGTTCCCCCCACCACACGTCGCCCCCATTTCCTCTCCCCCTCCCACAAAAACGGCTAACTCCACAGCACCAGAGCATCTTACATCACGACGTCCGTACTTCATTGGCCTTTCTTCCCCTCCCGTCTCGAAACCCTAGACTGCTCATCCATCCGTGTACCAGAGCCCATTCACTGCCAGCGGCGTCCACCTCGCCGGATCTGCTTCTGCGGCTGCATCTACCCCTCCCGCCTCTACTAGAAACAAGTAGACTGCTCATCCACCACTGTAACACAGCCCATTCAGTGCCGGCCTTGTCCACGGCGCCGGATCTGCTTCGCCGGTACTCTCGTCAACCACAGCTCATCTGCAGCGGCTCATTCGTACTCCCCACCAGAGATGCTTCGTCCACACCCCCCGGAGCCGCCCCACCGACGCCCCCGTCGACGGCCTCTGATCCTCTTCGCTGACACCTTCCTCAACCCTACCAGAGCCGCTTTGCCAACACCATCGTCAACCCTACCGGAGTAGCTTCGCCTATACCATTCTCAACCCTACCGGGGCCGCTTTGCCAACTCACAAGTCCATGGCCACATATCTGCTTCTTCGCACACTCATCCAACCTACCGGAGCAGCTTCTGACGCCCCATCCACGGCCGCAGATCCGCATCGTCGACACCATCCTTAACCCAACCACCGGAGAAGCTTCACCGACGCCATCGTCCACGGCCACAGATCCGCTTCGCCCACACCGTAGTCCACCCTACCCAAGCCGCTCCACAAACACCCTACTCGACGGTTCGAGATCTCCTTACCGGGCCCGACAGCCAGCGTAGCGTCATCACCTTGACGTTTCTAACCTAATTCCCACCGTCTGGCAAGATGCCAAGCACCCGCCACGGCCTAGGTACTTCACCTTTAAACCCGTCCAGCATCACCTGCCCGATGTACTTCAAATATACTAACATGTCGCTGTTACCTGTTATGCAGCTTGCAAAAACTACAAGGACGATGTTTCTTCTGGATCTAACAGCTTGGCCAACCAAGATCCTGGACTGAGGCATTGCTATGATCTTGTCATTTTTCTTCCCATATGAAAATTAATTTGACTTGCAAACATCACAAATTGAACCCACTGCAGTAATTAATATGATAGGAAAACAGACCATGACTATTTGTTCAAAATGCAAATACAAAGATACCATCTACTTGGCACAATCTACTTTGGTCAATGTCTTCCATAGAGATCACATTGCCTAATTTAAATGAAGAACGCATGACCCACATTTAAATGAAGAACAATTATTTATTGAAATTCGATGGTCCAAGTGGCTGGTTATTATCATATAGCAGCACCACCTGAAAGCATCATATAGCAATAGCAGCAGATCATAGCAACTCATCATACAGCAGCAGCAGCAGTGTGCAATTCATCATATACCAACAGCAACTCATAGAAATTCATCATATAGCAGCAGCATGAGTAGCTCATAGCAATTCATCATATAGTAGTAGCTCATAGCAATTCATCATATAGCAGCAGCTCATAGCAATTCATCATATAGCAGCAGCAGGAGCAGCTTATAGCAACTCACCATACAGCAGCAGCAGCTCATGGCAATTCATCATATAGCAGCAGCTCATAGCAATTCATCATTTAGCAGCAGCACGAGAAACTCATAGCAATGCATCATATAGCAGCAGAAGCAGCTCATAGCAATTCATTGTATAGTGGATCAGAATGAAAATTTGGCAAAAAATCAGAGGAGATCCTCACCTTGTTGGATGAGCTCATCCTTCAACAGCACCTCAAGGCCACGGCCTGGGAGGAGGGGAGGGGGCATAAGGTGCCTTCTGCCGCAGTGTGGCATCAGCTGTAGTTGTGCGGTGCCTGCCGGAGTAGTGCATTGGATGGACCACAGTGGAGCAGCTGCTGGAGACCATGAGAATGAGGGCGGCGCCAGAAGGAGGAGCAGCCGCGGAGATTTGGCCCTACCCGCCGGCCATGTAGCCTAGCTGGACAGAGCATCATCAAGGACCAGGCAAGATGGGACCAGTGGTGACAGCTCGCTGGAGGAACCCTATCGCTGCAGGCAGGGGATCGAGGTAGAGGGAAAGGGGAGAGGAGATGCAAGCGGGCAGGGCAATTGCATTTTGAGTGTAATATAGGGAGACACCTGAGTCATTTCACTATTCCCCTTCCCATCAATTTTTAGTGAGCTTCTCGAAACACCCCCCTCCAAAGCGAAATAAGTTAAATCCAAGCCCATAACTCAAAAATGACTTCTTTACATCTTTTATGGCTTATTTTGACAATAAGCTCTGAAAAGGCAGAATAGAACTGGCCCTTAACCTGCAATTTGTGCGTGCAATAATGAAGCACTCCTGCCTGCTATAGTGTACATTTAGGCATCATCATACATGGCATAACCTAATACATGTGCATTCGATTGTAGAATCTAGAATATGCAATGTTTATGTTAGTTCATACGTTGCACATGATGTTTAAATGCCCCTTAAATCTGGTCAGTTAAGTGATGATCTTTAAGCCTCCTTCTTTGCTTCTTTTCTTGATACATCTGTTCAATAGCTTGTTTGCATCAGCCAGCCATACCAGAACTGTTTGCTTTGATTACTTGTTGCTCTTGACCTAAACAGAGCTTGTCAATGATTTAATCACTAAGGGCTGCTGTAGTGGGGGCTTGTCTAACTCATAGGTGACATAAAGGTTTGGCTGTACACTAAAGTAGGCTCTCCAAGACTACCTGGAGATCTAGTTCAAAGGTATGCCTAGTTTTTACATAGTGCACACATAGTAAATGCTCATTTCATTGTGTGCAAGTGCAAGAGATGTGGCATGTTTCATTATGTGGTGTTGTTTTGTTATAATCTCATCCTTTTGTGTTGTTCACTGTCGGTGTACAATAGTAGAGGCTCTCCTTTTGACCCCTTTACTTGTGCACGGGCAGTTAGAGCCACGCACCACGGCACACCACTGTACCACAGCCCATTCAGTGCCGGCCTTGTCCACGGCGCCGGATCTGCTTCGCCGGTACTCTCGTCAACCACAGCTCATCTGCAGCGGCTCATTCGTACTCCCCACCAGAGATGCTTCGTCCACACCCCCCGAAGCCGCCCCACCGACGCCCCCGTCGACGGCCTCTGATCCTCTTCGCTGACA
The DNA here is from genome assembly GCF_018294505.1 of Triticum aestivum. Classification (NCBI taxonomy): domain Eukaryota; kingdom Viridiplantae; phylum Streptophyta; class Magnoliopsida; order Poales; family Poaceae; genus Triticum; species Triticum aestivum. Next base: position 69,403,259 of record NC_057805.1, read on the forward strand.
CCTTCCTCAACCCTACCAGAGCCGCTTTGCCAACACCATCGTCAACCCTACCGGAGTAGCTTCGCCTATACCATTCTCAACCCTACCGGGGCCGCTTTGCCAACTCACAAGTCCATGGCCACAGATCCGCTTCTTCGCACACTCATCCAACCTACCGGAGCAGCTTCTGACGCCCCGTCCACGGCCGCAGATCCGCATCGTCGACACCATCCTTAACCCAACCATCGGAGAAGCTTCACCGACGCCCTCGTCCACGGCCACAGATCTGCTTCGCCCACACCGTAGTCCACCCTACCCAAGCCGCTCCACAAACACCCTACTCGACGGTTCGAGATCTCCTTACCGGACCCCGACAGCCAGCGTAGCGTCATCACCTTGACGTTTCTAACCTAATTCCCACCGTCTGGCAAGATGCCAAGCACCCGCCACGGCCTAGGTACTTCACCTTTAAACCCGTTCAGCATCACCTGCCCGATGTACTTCAAATATACTAACATGTCGCTGTTACCTGTTATGCAGCTTGCAAAAACTACAAGGACGATGTTTCTTCTGGATCTAACAGCTTGGCCAACCAAGATCCTGGACTGAGGCATTGCTATGATCTTGTAAGTGCGTCTCTCTCTCTCTCTCTCTCTCTCTCTCTCTCTCTTGTATTGTTGTGTGCCTGCTAGCATGCTTTGCTAGGATTTTCGACCAGTAATCCCTTTGTGCAGAAAATGAATTCTACTACTGGCTGCTAAATTAGATATGTAGAGGTCATACATGATACTACCTCGTACCTCCGTTCCTAAATATAAATCTTTCTAGAGATTCCACTAGAGGCTACATACGGAGCAAAATGAGTGGATCAACACTCAAAAATGGATCTATATACATCTGTATGCGGTCCATACTGGAATCTCTACAAAGACATATATTTAGGAACAGAGATAGTACATTACACAAAATCGTAGGTGGCATGTAGGAATTCCAGTGCACTACATTAGGCTCCCTTAGAGTGCCTGCTAGTCCAGCACACAGATTCATGGCTAGTTTATGCTACGCACACAATCGTTAATTGGTGGTTTAAATATGCGCAAGGGATATGCAATGTATTATGTAGAGATGTCTGAAATTAGCCGTGTCAACTTGCAGATAGGGTTACACAATGAAAAAGTACAAGATGTATGTGGCAATTTCATGGAACATTGCAAAAAAAGGAGAGGCAGCGGTGAGCCTATACAGTGTGCTATGGTAGGTCACTCCTCCATTGCAATCATCATGACATGTTATTCGTATGTCAGTTCTACTGGCCAAGTTTCTTAGGGACAGTTATTACGAGTTATCCTAAGAAAATAAGGACATGTGAATATAAGCTCCAGGTAATAAGCCAACCAGTTCTTTTCATTGCCTTCCTTTTCAGCTTATCTTTGGTATGATCAATGAAAAGTCTAGATTGCATTATATTTTGTCATTTTTCTTCCCATATGAAAATTAATTTGACTTGCAAACATCACAAATTGAACCCACTGCAGTAATTAATATGATAGGAAAACAGACCATGACTATTTGTTCAAAATGCAAATACAAAGATACCATCTACTTGGCACAATCTACTTTGGTCAATGTCTTCCATAGAGACCCCATTGCCTAATTTAAATGAAGAACGCATGACCCACATTTAAATGAAGAACAATTATTTATTGAAATTCGATGGTCCAAGTGGCTGGTTATTATCATATAGCAGCACCACCTGAAAGCATCATATAGCAATAGCAGCAGATCATAGCAACTCATCATACAGCAGCAGCAGCAGTGTGCAATTCATCATATACCAACAGCAGCTCATAGCAATTCATCATATAGCAGCAGCATGAGTAGCTCATAGCAATTCATCATATAGCAGTAGCTCATAGCAATTCATCATATAGCAGCAGCTCATAGCAATTCATCATATAGCAGCAGCAGGAGCAGCTTATAGCAACTCACCATACAGCAGCAGCAGCTCATGGCAATTCATCATATAGCAGCAGCTCATAGCAATTCATCATTTAGCAGCAGCACGAGAAACTCATAGCAATGCATCATATAGCAGCAGAAGCAGCTCATAGCAATTCATTGTATAGTGGATCAGAATGAAAATTTGGCAAAAAATCAGAGGAGATCCTCACCTTGTTGGATGAGCTCATCCTTCAACAGCACCTCAAGGCCACGGCCTGGGAGGAGGGGAGGGGGCATAAGGTGCCTTCTGCCGCAGTGTGGCATCAGCTGTAGTTGTGCGGTGCCTGCCGGAGTAGTGCATTGGATGGACCACAGTGGAGCAGCTGCTGGAGACCATGAGAATGAGGGCGGCGCCAGAGGGAGGAGCAGCCACGGATATTTGGCCCTACCCGTCGGCCATGTAGCCTAGCTGGACAGAGCATCGTCAAGGACCAGGCAAGATGGGACCAGTGGTGACAGCTCGCTGGAGGAACCCTATCGCTGCAGGCAGGGGATCGAGGTAGAGGGAAAGGGGAGAGGAGATGCAAGCGGGCAGGGCAATTGCATTTTGAGTGTAATATAGGCAGACACCAGAGTCATTTCACTATTCCCCTTCCCATCAATTTTCAGTGAGCTTCTCGAAACACCCCCCTCCAAAGCGAAATAAGTTAAGCCCAAGCCCATAACTCAAAAATGACTTCTTTACATCTTTTATGGCTTATTTTGACAATAAGCTCTGAAAAGGCAGAATAGAACTGGCCCTTAACCTGCAATTTGTGCGTGCAATAATGAATCACTCCTGCCTGCTATAGTGTACATTTAGGCATCATCATACATGGCATAACCTAATACATGTGCACTCGATTGTAGAATCTAGAATATGCAATGTTTATGTTAGTTCATACGTTGCACATGATGTTTAAATGCCCCTTAAATCTGGTCAGTTAAGTGATGATCTTTAAGCCTCCTTCTTTGCTTCTTTTCTTGATACATCTGTTCAATAGCTTGTTTGCATCAGCCAGCCATACCAGAACTGTTTGCTTTGATTACTTGTTGCTCTTTTCCTAAACAGAGCTTGTCAATGATTTAATCACTAAGGGCTGCTGTAGTGGGGGCTTGTCTAACTCATAGGTGACATAAAGGTTTGGCTGTACACTAAAGTAGTCTCTCCAAGACTACCTGGAGATCCAGTTCAAAGGTATGCCTAGTTTTTACATAGTGCACACATAGTAAATGCTCATTTCATTGTGTGCAAGTGCAAGAGATGTGGCATGTTTCATTATGTGGTGTTGTTTTGTTATAATCTCATCCTTTTGTGTTGTTCACTGTCGGTATACAATAGTAGAGGCTCTCCTTTTGACCCCTTTACTTGTGCACGGGCAGTCAGAGCCACGCACCACGGCCACACCTAGCAGGGCAAGGGAGGGAAGCCGGAGAGAAGCCGAAGCCCAAGACAAACAAGGCAATGCCAAGACCAGAAACACCAAAGAGCAAGAGGGCGAGGTGGACTCCCCCGGCAAGGCCCTTGCCGGAGTGGCTTCCGCGGCCCCGGCAAGAGCCTTGCCGGGGCAACTTGCCCGATGCCGGCAAAGCAGGCCACCCTTGAGCCCATGGGTTCCAAACGCTGCCAACGACTACGTTGGAACCAAGGCTCGGGAGGCACCTCTGTTGTGGCATGCATATCTTTGTCAAGATCATAAACATGTGAGATCAGATGAGGACCAGATGATGGCGACCCTCGGCGGGATCCCAGCCAAGGGAATCCACAATACCCCCGGCAAGCGCCTTGCCGGGGACGACTGCAACGCCACGGCAAGATCCTTGCCGGGCCCCGGCAAGACCCTTGCCGGGGGCATCCGCGTGGCCACAGCCAGGCCCGCGCCAGCCAAGACTCCACCGCCGTCCCCAAGCAACTGCTAGCTCAACCAGCTGGGCAGACACTTGTGTGGCGACGGGCGGCCTCTACACCAACTCAGCAAGCACCTACGTGGTGGCATGCAGATCTTCGTGAAGACCCTACCGCCGCGCCACCTCAGCTGCCTGCTTGCCTACATGGCACCACATGCATCGCTGGCCTGGGCGCGTGTCGAAGCAAGGCGAGGCGGCGACGGACGGGACGGGCCTCGTTCCCGTCCCAGATAAAGCTAAGGGACACCTAAGTGATGCATTAAATGCGTCTTGTCCTGTAACGCGAGCGATAAGCTCGCAGCACCGTAGACCTTTCCACCTCATGTGTGCCACTGTGGCAGCCCCTTTCGACTATAAAAGGAGGCCCATGGCATACTATAGAGGGATTCGGCTCTTTTGGGCAAGTTACACCCCGTAGCTAGCTCAAGAACAGAGGAACACTCACTACATCCACCAAAGTAGGATTAGGGTATTACGCATCCTCGAGGCCCGAACCTGGTTAAACGACCCTTGTGCTTCTTGTTAGACCTGCTCTGCTCACAACCCCGCGCCCGCCAACCGTAGAAGGGATTCCAGTGATCCCATAGGTGTCGTTTCCACCAACATTCACAGACTGGAAAGTATGCATATTTATCTTCCAAGGAGACGAGTAACTAGTTTGTGTCACCTCGCAGAGGGGGTGCAATGAAGATAAGATTGAGGATTTCCATGTACAAAATGTTAGGAAGGAGCCTTGCAAGAGAAGTAGGAGCAGCGCTGAGCCTGTTCAACCAGTTAAGGTAAGTCACTGTATCCAACTCAACAGTTCAATTCCTTGTTTGTTTCAGGCTAGTTAATTTGCTCTTTTCAATTGCTTTATTTGTCCTCAGTTAATGAGATGCCCAAACAATGATGCCTGATGTTGGGTACTTGTATAACTATTAGTTGACATAATTAAAGGCCTTACCATTTAATTACTCTAGCGAAGTGTGCCTGAAGCTTTGAAGTCTATTAACCAACTATTACTGCATGAGGCTCACAATCTAGTTTATACTAGGCTAATGATTGCATAGCTTTGCTTGCTGTAGTAGGTTTGTATGAATCCCTCTGATGTTCATTATGCTCCCTAAGACTTTAATTGAGATACAGAATGGCTAACTGCTTGCTTACTTATACGCAACGTGCTGTCTAAATTTGTAACCTGTCTGTGTTTTGGATTTGGCCCCAACATCATGCTCCTCTGGTGAGCTAAGAGAGATTTCTATATGCAGGCTGCACAGACAACCATCTTTATAATTTTTAAAATATCACCTGCTTATGCTTCATGACGTGTAACATTATTGTTAGTCCTGTTTTGCCATGTACAAAATAGTATGTCTTGCTCGCTTCACTGCTGTAACTATATTTTTGCCCTAGTCATGTGTACTTACAGAAACATTTCAGGATGAAGTGACATCAACACAAAGATCTGCGAGCAGTGCGGCATGGCCGTTACCGATTGATTATGGATTGAATTGGAATGTTCTGATGTTCTCGAGCATCAACTAGAGGTGGCAAGACAACGTGTACATGATTCTCAACGTACAATCAACAAGTTGAGACTGGACATGCAGGTATTAGATGCAGGAGTCAAAAAATGAACCAAGACACTGAGGTAACCACGAAGGAATTGGAGATTTTGCAGACTGAAATTTGTGCTATATGAATCCGGCCAATCCTATTTACTAAAGAGATTATAGTTCAAATGGTAAGTTCTGTTGATGCGTGTCCATGATGTATGAGCTTTATTTGTCCAGTGTATGTAATTTGCTGTTTGTGTACGCTTTATTATCACTGGTGCCGAACTATAATGCCCGGTGGGTATATTCGGCTGTAATTTCTTTATTGTATAGTGTAGGATTATTGTACGTTTCTATGCCTTAGTCTTTTTATTGTATAGTGTATGTTTTTAGAGGCGATAGTATAGAGTAGGATAATTCTAGAATATGCTATATCATTGAAACGGGGCCCCACACGCCCAAACATTTCCTGGACGCCATACAAACGAACAAACATGTGCAGTCGAAGCGGGCCTTAATTGGGCTGGTCAAAATAATATTAAGTGGATCCCAAATGATGTGGCCCACCGTAAAAACGGCTCTTAGCAGGCCGTTAACAGGCCAAAAGCTCGATAGGGCCGTATAAATGGAAATGGCCCGCGGGCCTCTTGCAGGCCGAAATAGATGACAATTTTGTCTCGGCACTTTTACTTTACGGGCTAGTAAGAGGCAGAAAGTGTTATGGGGAAGAGGAGACCCAATTTGCAAACTAGGCTTTTAACAGGCCGAAAGTCACGCTGGGCTAGAAGGATGCCCTGCGTAACGTGGGCCCCTAATGGACCTAAATTGAAAGGCCCAATTGTTGTGCGTGCCGTTAACAGACCGAGAGACAAAATGGGCTAGGAGTTGGCCCATTTACCGAATGGGCTGATTACAGGCCTAATGTCACGGCGGGCTAGAATTGGCCCAACTGCAGAATGGGCCGAGAAAAGGCCGAAAGACGTTCCAGGCTGTTAACGGGCTGGAACTGATGATGGGCCGCTAACAGGCCAAAAGAAGCTCGGGCCGCAATTGGGCCCAAAGATGTAGGAGGCCGTTAGCGGGCTAAAATTGACGATGGGATGGAAATTGTAAAATGTAGAATGGGCCTTTGATGGGCCGATTCTCTGTAACTTGTATGGGCCGTGCTTGTAAATGGGCCTGACTCAAGTAGGCCGCTAATGGGCCAGCCCGCTTATTTTGATAGGCCCGGCCTTTTCACCGGAATGGGCCTCTGTTGGGCCGTGCCACATGTCGACGTATCATAGGCGCCTCTTGTCCAATGAATGGATGACATCTGTCCCAACGGTGAGCCAACACGTGTTTACTCCGGCCAATGAGAATTTTACACGTGGAAAATCTTCATTGGTGTGGGCTGTTAGCGGGTTATCGGACCCATTACGGTGGATGCCACGTGTCGGTCACCCTTGACGAAAGCACTTCCATGACACGCGATTTATCGTCATGGAAGTGGACACTTCCGTGATGATAATTTTGGTAATGTCATGGAACACTTCTACGACAGCACAGGTATGACTATCTTGATTCTGTCATAAAATCGTCATGGATGTACATGCATGACAGAAAATGTGACCTACTGTGACAAACACGTATCATCACAGAAGTGTCTTTTTTTGTACTATTTACAATGACAATGTACTATGATTTCTGAAGGATTCTTTTGGAGGATTTCAGTACATACATGTTCCACTCCCCCCCAGATTGGTTGCTTGATCCATATGGTTACAATCAATAAGCATTTCTCCTTTGGATTCATCTGTACTAGTTTTCTTAGGGAACTTTTCATCCACTCCAACCTCTTGTGAAGAAGGCTACATTTTTCTAGAATGTAATCAAATGCCCATGTTAATCATGTCAGATCGAAGATGGCATGCTAGTGCATATTACAAATCCTGCAAACCAAATAGGCCTATAGGAATGTTCAAAACTGCATGTAGGCACTAACACGTTTTTTCTTTTGTAGATAAGATTAGGCCTAGTGGTGGATAATGTGATACAATATAACAATTACGTCGAAAGCCTAGACCTGCATTTCTTAGAAATTACTTTAAACTCCTACCGAGGGACCTTACCAAAGATTATATTCGCCAGGTTCTTTGGATTCAGAGCAAGGGTGTGAAGGAAATGAGGTTTTCCCTACATTGATGTAGCGACCAGACCTCAGACGGTCAAGTCTCTGTGCATCAGTGTCATCCCTGGATCAGTAATGCTGACATGCACAGTACTCGAAGGATTTAGAACAGAGTAGCAATCACACACTTATTACATCGAATGTCTCAAAAGAGAACTTAATACAATAAATATGGCTTAAGGCCATCTAAAAACGATAACAGCGGAAGACTTGGAAGATAAGCGAGTCCATCAACTCCAACGGCATCACTGAGTATAGAACCACGACCTAAGGCATCTTACTCGTCGTCTGAAAAGTCTGCAACATGAAACATTGCAGCCCGAAAATGGGTCAGCACATGGAATATGCTGGCAATGTAACACATAGAGAGTAATGAACAGAATAATGTTATACTACATGCATATTTGGCTGGTGGAAAGCTCTATGGTTATAGTTTTGCGAAAAGCCAATTTTTCCCTACTGCAAAGGAATACATTTTATTTAACTATCATGGTGGTTGTTAAACATTGAGAATGGGTGACACCATCTCAATCCCAATTAAGTTTCAACATTAATCCCAACAAAATTAATTAAAGTAACATGATGAGATTCACATGATAATCCAAGTACTAGATACTCAAGTTGTCCATAACCCGGGACACGGCTCACCATGATTAGTTTATACACTCTGCAGAGGTTTGCGCACTTTTCCCCACAAGACTCAATCTCCTCCGTTGGGATTCTCGCACTACATGATGTTTGAGAAACAGATGACCGAGACATAGTCTTTCAGAACCGTTTGCACCTTACGATCGGGTAGACAGTACCACCTACAACCCCTACATCTGCTAGTCTACCACTGTAAGAGTTCACACAACTTAATCAACTATGCTAGAGCCCATAATAGCTTGTGGCTACACACGGAAGTTTCTAGCATGAATAATCTCATGATCCCTTTGAGCCTGGGTGGCGGTCCATAAAAAAACCAGGCAATCGCTGGAATACCCAGGTGCCTCAATCCACCGAGATGTGTGTTTAAGTAGCCACCTTAAATTGAACCATTAATTAACAATCTCACATCTGTCATGGATACACTCACCCAATCCACGTCTACTAGCATAGAATAGCAATATAAGCAAACGTAGAAGTAACTCCCAAGGGTTTGGTAATAAACATGGCAATAGGTTCTACCTCATCAGCTACTTCCCAACCCACAATTTAATCAGATCCTAATCATGCAATTTAATCAAAGTGTTACTTGCCTTGCTGATGATCCGTGAAACCTAGAGATTCGAAGTAGCAAGCGGCGCACTCCGGGTACTCTATCGCAAACAAACAAGCATACAATAAGTACTCGTCTAATGCACAGGTAAAACTCAAATAAGAGATCTAACCAGAAAGCTCAACTTAAGAACTCCGGTTTGCAAAAAGAATCAAATCAAGCGAAGCAACGAAAGTCAAACGGCAAAAGAAACAAGCTTTGTTTACTAATCTGGACCTAAGTCAAATTTTACAGTAGCAAAAACTTGTTTGAGTTGGTTAAACATAAAGAGGGTTTCAAGACGAAACTCTCGGCGCTTGAATCGCATGATTCCGACAAACGAGCGAAAAGTTAAACCAAAACGAAAAACAGATCGGAAATCGCGATCAGAAATAATCACGGAAAATCCGAGAAAAAGAAAAACTTACGAACAGTTTAACGAACGGACGTTCGTTAACTGTAACTAAGCGATGTACGCGTTTGTTAAAACGAACGAACGAACGCTCACTAAATAAGAAAATCGAAAAAAACAAAACAAAACCGATCTAAAAAACCTAGAGTTGTCGAAAAAAACGAAAACCGGGCGGCGGGCGGCTACCTCGGCTCGGG
>NC_057805.1:69413302-69421120 GCF_018294505.1 Triticum aestivum
ATAAATTTTTCACCGTCTAAATAAAATATTTAGAACAAGATGAACATTTTCTTGGCCCTAAAATGCAATTTTGAAAAACGTGCAATTTTCCTAAATTCAAATAAAATAGCAAAACTCCAAATAAAATAAGATTTGATTTTTTTATTAAATCCTCAATATTTCTTATTTTTGGGAAAGTCATTTTATTCCCTCTCTCTTATTTTTATAAATGAAATAATTGAAGATAAAATAAATAAAATCAAATGATCCTATTTTCAAAATTTGAGAAAACCCAAATATGAAAATAACGAAATCCCCAAATCTCTCCCTGGGTCCTTGAGTTGCGTAGAATTTCTAGGATCAAACCAAAAATGCAATAAAATATGATATGCAATGATGATCTAATGTATAACATTCCAAATTGAAAATTTGGGATGTTACAAACCTACCCCCCTTAAGATGAATCTCGCCCTCGAGATTCGGGTTGGCTAGAAAATAGGTGAGGGTGGTCCTTCCGTAGATCTTCCTCTTGCTCCCAGGTGGCTTCATCCTCGGTATGGTGGCTCCACTGAACTTTGCAAAACTTGATAACCTTGCTGCGGGTGACTCGGCTGGCATACTCAAGAATTTTGACTGGTTTCTCCTCATAAGTCAAATCACTATCCAACTGAATCGCCTCCAGTGGCACTGTATCTCTCAGCGGTATATCAGCCATCTCTGCGTGGCACTTCTTCAACTGGGAAACGTGGAACACATCGTGAACTCCTGACAATCCTTCGGGTAATTCCAACTTGTAAGCAACTTCTCCCATACGCTCCAAAACTTTGTATGGTCCTACAAAACATGGCGCTAACTTTCCCTTAACTCCAAAGCGCTTAACTCCCCGAAGTGGAGATAAACGAAGATAAACTTTGTCTCTGATTTCATAAACTGTCTCCTTACATTTTGAATCCGCATAGCTCTTCTGTCTGGATTGGGCTACCTTGAGCCTATCGCGAATCAACTTCACCTTCTGTTCAGACTCCTTAATCAAATCTGGTCCAAACAACTGGCTGTCTCCAACTTCGTCCCATAACAATGGTGTTCTACACCTCCTTCCGTACGAAGCTTCGAAAGGGGCCATCTTCAAACTGGATTGATAACTGTTGTTGTAAGAGAACTCTGCATATGGCAAGTTATCGTCCCAACTAGATCCATAATCTAGCGCACAAGCTCTCAGCATGTCCTCCAGAATCTGATTGACTCTCTCGGTTTGTCCATCTGTCCGTGGATGAAAGGCTGTACTGAATTCTAGCCTGGTACCCAAGGTTTCATGTAACTGATGCCAGAACTTTGAGGTAAACCGGGTTCCTCTATCTGATACAATGCTCCTCGGAACTCCATGCAGACATACGATTCTGGTCATGTATATCTTTGCCAACTTAGCACTGGTGTAAGTGGTCTTCACTGGGATGAAATGAGCTACCTTCGTCAAACGATCGACTACAACCCATATTGAGTCATAGCCTGAACGATTCCTTGGCAATCCCATGATAAAATCCATGCCTAGTTTATCCCACTTCCATTCGGGTATCGGCAATGGCTGTAGTAATCCTGCTGGCTTCTGATGCTCTGCCTTCACTCTCTGACATACATCACAAACTGCTACATACTCCGCAATATCCTTCTTCATTCCAGTCCACCAGAAAGTATCCTTCAAATCCAAATACATCTTGGTATTTCCTGGGTGAATCGAATACGGCGAGTCATGAGCCTCCTGCAGAATCAACTTCCTGATCTCCGGGTCATTAGGCACATAAACGTGGTCCTCAAACCATAAGGTATCGTGCTCGTCCTCACGAAATCCCTTGGCTTTTCCTTTGCTCATCCTTTCCTTTATTCCGGCAATCTCCTTGTCTGTCTTCTGAGCTTCTCTAATCTTATCCATCAGAGTAGACTGTATCTCCAATGCTGCAACATAGCCTCTCGGAACTATTTCCAAACATAGCTCGCGAAGATCCTCGGCTAATTCCTTCGGTAACTCTCCGGTCATGAGTGTGTTGACATGGCTCTTGCGGCTCAACGCATCTGCTACTACGTTAGCCTTTCCGGGGTGATAATGCAATCTCATATCATAATCCTTTATGAGATCCAACCATCTCCTTTGCCTGAGATTCAACTCCTTCTGCGTGAAGATGTATTTCAAACTCTTGTGATCCGTGTACACCTCATAGTGGTTTCCGATGAGAAAATGTCTCCATGTCTTCAACACATGTACTACGGCTGCTAACTCCAAATCATGCGTAGCGTAATTCATCTCATGGGGTTTAAGCTGTCGTGAAGCATATGAAACAACTCTTCCTTCCTGCATAAGCACTGCTCCAAGTCCTTGACGAGAAGCATCGCAGTATACTTCATAATCCTTGCGCTGATCTGGCAGAATCAACACTGGTGATGTAACCAAACGTTTATTCAACTCTTGGAAACTAGCTTCACATTCCTCAGTCCAGTTGAACTTGGTGTCCTTCTTCAACAGCTCCGTCATGGGCTTAGCAATCCTCGAGAAATTCTCAATGAATCTCCAGTAGTATCCTGCAAGTCCAAGAAAACTCCGGATCTCTCCAACTGATGTGGGTGATTCCCAGTTTTTCACAGTGTCGACTTTGGTGGGGTCTACTGCTATTCCTTCTCCGGATATAACATGTCCGAGGAATCCAACTTCCTTCAACCAAAACTCACATTTGCTGAACTTGGCATATAACTGATGTTCTCTGAGCTTCTCAAGTACCAAACGCAAATGTTCCTTATGCTCCTCTTCATTCTTGGAGTAGACCAAAATATCATCAATGAACACCACGATGAACTTATCCAAAAACTCCATAAACACCTTGTTCATCAGGTTCATGAAATAGGAAGGTGCGTTAGTCAGACCAAATGACATAAAAGTATACTCGTACAACCCATTCCTAGTGGTAAAAGCCGTCTTAGGTATATCCTGCTCTCGAATCTTCAACTGATGGTATCCTGACCGCAGGTCGATCTTGGAAAATACCTTAGCTCCTTGTAAGCGGTCAAACAGATCATTGATCATCGGCAGTGGGTACTTGTTTTTGATGGTCACTTCATTCAGCCCTCGATAATCAACAACCATCCTTAACGATCCATCCTTCTTCTCCACTAGAAGCACTGGCGATCCCCAAGGTGAAGAACTTGGGCGAATATAGCCTTTATCCAGCAACTCCTTAATCTGCTTCTTAATCTCCTCCAAATCCTTTGCGGGCATCCTGTACGGTCTCTTAGATATTGGCCCTGTGCCTGGCAAAAGCTCAATCAAAAACTCAATGTCTCTATCCGGTGGCATGCCTGGCAACTGCTCTGGAAATACGTCAGGGAAATCCTTCACCACTGGTACTTCCTCCTGTACAACTCCTGATAAAGAATTCACCTGAGTCCTCTTCGGCACATGCCGGGATACATACTTGATCTTTCTTCCTTCTGGGGTGGTAAGCAAAATCGACTTACTAGCGCATTCAGTGTTCCCTTCATACTTCGATAACCAATCCATGCCTAATATCACATCCAGTCCTTGCGATTCCAATACTATTAGGTCCGAGGGAAACACGTAGTTACCAATCCTTAATGGTAACCGATCACACCATAGACTAGCCATATACTCTGCTCCTGGCGAGGTTACTAACATGGGTGACCTAAGGGCTTGGGTTGGCAATTTATACTTATCTACAAATCCCCTTGATATGTATGAATGTGATGCACCAGTATAAAAAAGAACAAGTGCAGTAAATGACTTAACCAAAAACTTACCTATTACTGCATCTGGCTGGGCTTCAACCTCCTCCACGCTAACGTGGTTCACATGTCCTTTGTTGAAAGGGTTGGGCTTCTTCCCAGAGCTTCCATTGCCATTTCCATTCTTAGCTTCAGGACACTCATTAGCATAATGTCCAGTCTTCTAGCACTTGTAGCAAGTGACTTGGCTCAGATCTCTCTTAGCTGGGGTCGATGGGTTGGTACGGTTCTGTCCGTTGCTTCCTCTATTCCCATTACCATTCTTGGGTCCACTATGGTTGTGCGAACCTCCTGCTCCATGGGTATGCTGAAAAGGTCCTCCCGAATTCGGGGTAAAACGTGGATTCTGATGATCTACAGAATTGTACTTCCCTTGTCCATACTTCCTCTTGCGGCTTTCAATCTGCTGCTGTTTCCCTTCAATCATGAGAGCTCTATCTACCAACTCCTGGTAGTTGTTGAAGGTTGCTACCATCAACTGCATGCTCAGCTCATCATTCAGCCCTTCCAGAAACATCTCCTGCTTGGCTGCATCTGTAGCAACGTTATCTGGGGAATAACGTGATAACTTACTAAAGTCCTCCACATACTGGCCTACGGTGCATCCTCCTTGGCGTAAGTTGCGAAACTCACGCTTCTTCATGGCCATAGCGCCTGCTGAAACATGGGCAGTACGGAAAGCTTGCTGAAACTGGTCCCATGTGACAGTGTCGATGGGGTGAGTGGCTGTGTAATTCTCCCACCATGATGCTGCGGGTCCATCAAGCTGATGTGCGGCAAAATGCACTCTCTCCACATCTGTGCATCCTGCAGTGGTCAACTCCCTTCCAACTTTGCGGAGCCAATCATCTGCAACAATCGGCTCGATGCTACAGGAATACACCGGCGGATTTAGCCTCAAGAAACGGGTCAAATGATCAACAGGTGGTGGTGGTGGTGGTGGGTTGTTGTTGTCTTGGTTCTGTACTAGTGCTTGCATCAAGACATTCTGCTGCTGAATCAACTGAGTGATCTCCGGTGGGAAAACAAATCCGGTGTCGCGTCTCGGAGGCATCTGATGGGTTTAGAAAAGATGAGAATTTAGAATAGAATGGGGTCTAGAGAGAAAACACTACCCATATGCACATGAGACAAAAACAATCAATATCACTCAAATCAATTCAAACAAGGCATACAATCGATCTAACTATCGTCACAAAGTGCTCGGACTATACTATATACATGGGGGAATACTACTACTGATTATGGTGGTCTACTAGAACTTTTAATCGGTCGAAGACTCCATGATATCTGCTCTAGCTTCATCAACAAAGTCATCTTCACTTGGGTCCGAGTTGGTGACGTCAATGATGATGTAGTTATCCGGGCAAGCGTAATCATCGTCTTCTCCTCCTGGTGCTGGGTCTCCCATGAATACTCCGATCTTCTTTATCAGGTCGTCATTCTTCTCCAACAACGTGGCGATCTCCTCCTCATATCCATCGCGCGTAGCCTTGAGTTCTTCCTCCAACTCCGTGATCTTGGTCAATGCCTTCTTCAGATCTATCATGCCTATTCACATTTGGTTCTCCTGGCGACGAATGTGTTGGTTTAACTCCTGGATGAAAGCTGCAATTGATCTATCCTTCTTGGTACTGATCATCTCCCATTGCTCATCTCGGCGCCCACAAATCTAGTAAATGGTATCCTTAATCTCCTTGTGGTAAACTTCTCCAATGCGTCCCATGGTGATGTGGGCTACCATGCTCTTTCCTAGACTCCAGGTTGGTGCATCAAAGGAAAATTCTATGGGCTCGGTGACGGGCATGAACGTCCTTCCTAGAATTTGAACTTGAATCATCCAACGCTCCTCTTTTGGTAGTGTGGCGTTGTAGGTTCCGGTGAAGCTTGGTATTCCGATGTTCAGGTATCTAGTGACTTCCTTCAAGTGGCGTCCAAAGGGTGTATCTTCATCTGGTTGCACGAACTTATTCCCCGCATCCGCCATCCTAAAAGAGTGGAAAATGGAGAGGAGTCAGAAATGAGAAGAGAATAGTGATCTAGGGTTTAAGCTTAGTGGTTGTGTCCTACAGTCAGCGTGTGCTCTGATACCATCCTGTAGCGACCAGACCAAAGACGGTCAAGTCTCTGTGCATCAGTGTCATCCCTGGATCAGTAATGCTGACACGCATAGTACTCGAAGGATTTAGAACAGAGTAGCAATCACACACTTATTACATCGAATGTCTCAAAAGAGAACTTAATACAATAAATATGGCTTCAGGCCATCTAAAAACGATAACAGCGGAAGACTTGGAAGATAAGCGAGTCCATCAACTCCAACGGCATCACTGAGTATAGAACCACGACCTAAGGCACCTTACTCGTCATCTGAAAAGTCTGCAACATGAAACGCTGCAGCCCGAAAACGGGTCAGCACATGGAATATGCTGGCAATGTAACACATAGAGAGTAATGAACAGAATAATGCTATACTACATGCATATTTGGCTGGTGGAAAGCTCTATGGTTACAGTTTTGCGAAAAGCCAATTTTTCCCTACTGCAAAGGAATAAATTTTATTTAACTATCATGGTGGTTGTTAAACATTGAGAATGGGTGACACCATCTCAATCCCAATTAAGTTTCAACATTAATCCCAACAAAATTAATTAAAGTAACATGATGAGATTCACATGATAATCCAAGTACTAGATACTCAAGTTGTCCATAACCGGGGACACGGCTAACCATGATTAGTTTATACACTCTGCAGAGGTTTGCGCACTTTTCCCCACAAGACTCGATCTCCTTCGTTGGGATTCTCGCACTACATGATGTTTGAGAAACGGATGACCGAGACATAGTCTTTCAGAAGCGTTTGCACCTTACGATCGGGTAGACAGTACCACCTACAACCCCTACATCTGCTAGTCTACCACTGTAAGAGTTCACACAACTTAATCAACTATGCTAGAGCCCATAATAGCTTGTGGCTACACACGGAAGTTTCTAGCATGAATAATCTCATGATCCCTTTGAGCCTGGGTGGCGGTCCATAAAAAAACAGGCAATCGCTGGAATACCCAGGTGCCTCAATCCACCCAGATGTGTGTTTAAGTAGCCACCTTAAATCGAACCATTAATTAACAATCTCACATCAGTCATGGATACACTCACCCAATCCACGTCTACTAGCATAGCATAGCAATATAAGCAAACGTAGAAGTAACTCCCAAGGGTTTGGTAATAAACAGGGCAATAGGTTCTACCTCATCAGCTACTTCCCAACCCACAATTTAATCAGATCCTAATCATGCAATTGTTTGAGGATTGATCTAATATAATAAAACTGGGTATGAAAACAGGTATGATCAAAGTGTTACTTGCCTTGCTGATGATCCATGAAACCTAGGGATTCGAAGTAGCAAGCGGCGCACTCCGGGTACTCTATAGAAAACAAACAAGCATACAATAAGTACTAGTCAAATGCACAGGTAAAACTCAAATAAGAGATCTAACCAAAAAGTTCAACTTAAGAACTCCGGTTTGCAAAAAGAATCAAATCAAACGAAGCAACGAAAGTCAAACGGCGAAAGAAACAAGCTTCGTTTACTAATCTAGACCTAAGTCAAATTTTACTGTAGCAAAAACTTGTTTGAGTTGGCTAACAGAAAGAGGGTTTCGAGACGAAACTCTAGGCGCTTGAATCGCCTGATTCCGACAAACGAGCAAAAAGTTAAACCAAAACGAAAAACAGATCGGAAATCGCGATCAGAAATAATCGTGGAAAATCCGAGAAAAAGAAAAACTGACGAACAGTTTAACGAACGGACGTTCGTTAACTGTAACTAAACGATGAACGCGTTCGTTAAAACGAACGAACGCTCGCTAAATAAGAAAACTGGAAAAACAACGATCCAAAAAAACCTATGGTTTTCTAAAAAAACGAATCAGTTTTCTTCAGAAAACCGGGCGGCGGGCGGCTACCTCGGCTCGGGGCTCCGGCGAAGTCCGGCGGCTCCGGCGGGGCGACGGGAGGCGGCGTGGGGCGGCGGGGCTGCGGGCGTCGGC
>NC_057805.1:69421736-69427591 GCF_018294505.1 Triticum aestivum
CGGCGGTCTCCGATCCGGAGACGGCATCGGGAGGCGGTGGCGCGGGCGGGCCGACCTGGTTCGGCTGGGCTTCGGCCCAGTCGGGCGCGCGGGAGTTAAAAAAAACAATTCCACCTAGACTAAGAAAAATTCTAGAAATGCCAAAATAAATTTTTGACTATCTATATAAAATATTTAGAACAAGATGAACATTTTCTTGGCCCTAAAATGCAATTTTGAAAAACGTGCAATTTTGCTAAATTCAAATAAAATAGCAAAACTCCAAATAAAATAAGATTTGATTTTTGGGAAAGTCATTTTATTCCCTCTCTCTTTTTTTATAAATGAAATAATTGAAGATAAAATAAATAAAATCAAATGATCCTATTTTCAAAATTTGAGAAACCCAAATATGAAAATAAAGAAGTCCCCAACTCTCTCCGTGGGTCCTTGAGTTGCGTAGAATTTCTAGAATCAAACCAAAAATGCAATAAAATATGATATGCAACGATGATCTAATGTATAACATTCCAAATTGAAAATTTGGGATGTTACAATTGATTTCGCAAAAATGAATGGTTTGTTGATCAGCGCCGGCCCCTGCGGAAGAATGGAATAGGCTCCAAAATGCTGAATTTCATTTTGGAACTTCAGATGACAGAGTAATCGGAAGGCATCGTGTCAACCCCATACATGACTTCTCAGTGGCTGACCCCTTTGCAAAAAAATTGAGGTTTCGAAACCAGACTTAGAAGTGGTAATATTAGTTTGAACCTCTGATATATCCATGTTCAGCGGATCAGCACGAGCGTTTGCAGCTGATGAGCTGAATTTCATTTCTAATATTAGTTTGAACCTTGTAATCCTCGAATTTGAGCCATATAACTCTGGAATTTGAACCTTGTAATATTTCAAGCTTTTGTGGTACAATCGTTGAAATGGAATGAGACTCGTATATTGGTAGCACTATTTTGACCTTAATATGCAATGGTCTTAGATTTTATTAACCATTCTCGAATCTGTTTACCTTGTCGATCTCACAACACACGATCTGTATAGCTAACTCGACTGTGATCTTCGACATTATTGCACACAGTTGGTTTCTTCCATCGTGTGCCCTGTAGAGCGCAGAATTAATTATCGCACTCGAGTGTCCATCATCACCCTTCTGTGTAACTTTGACCTTATCACCCACGGGTAAACTTATGACCGAAGTCATTCCACACACTTCATTTTTACAAAGCTTTTTACCAATAAACACCCACGATTTGTCCCTCTTCTAGCCGACGCGTGGCCAAACTAGCCGGGCGGGAACCTTGTGCCTTAAACTGCGTGGTAGCGTGGGCTTGGGCCGAGGATACATTTGGTGCCTCTTCGAGCCCACATGTGCGGTGCGGTGTTTTCAAGCGTGCACTAGAATCCTACGCTATGAACACCGTGACAAGACGTGACAATTAAAAAAACTAGCTAGTGAAAAAACAAACAATCTATGCAAATTGTATACATACATACATACATACATATACTAAGCATCTACAACATCTAGTGAAAAAAAACAATCTATAAAAAAAGATGAACAAAATTTGCTAAGTGCTGGGAGGCTCACCGGCCGAGATCTTCCGGGTGGAGGGAGGCGGGGAGGATGCCGGAGACGGAGGAGCGGCGTCGAAGACGGAGGAGGACGCCAGAGGTGGGGAGGAGCGGCGCTGGCGTGGGCTCGGGCCGCGACGACTTGTGGGGAGCGGGCGTTGTCGATCGCGAGGCGGGCACGCGCGGAGGAGTGGTGGCGCCGCACAGCCTTGAGGCACGGGCGCGGGCTCGGTCGGCGCTTGGGAGCAGAGCGATGTCGAGGTCCGGCAGCCTAGCGGCGTCGTGGTCTTCGGTGCCGTCGGGGGAAACATATGAGTTTGGAAATTTTCCAAAGGGCCACCTTATATACAAAACCCTTTAGTCCCGGTTGGTGGCTCCAACAGGGACTAAAGGCCCCCCTTTAGTCCCGGTGCGAGCAACCAACCGGGACTGAAGGTGAATTTCACCAGGCCGAGCGGCGGGAAGCCCATGCTTTTAGTCCTGGTTGGTGGCTCGCACCGGGACTAAAGGGGGGCCTTTAGTTCCAGTTGGAGCCACCAACCGGGACTAAAGGCCTGTTCCAGGCACAAGCGCGGGGCGGTGGAAGTTTAGTCCCACCTTGCCAAGCGAAGGGCGCCCAGACCTGTTTATAAGCCCCGCTGCGGCTGCCAACTCGAGCTCCTCTATTAAGCAGGCAATGCATGCCTAACCTCTCTGCCCTTTGGGCCTACCCGCACCGCGCGCGTGCATCCTGGCCCATGTATAGTTGGGTTTCTAGTCATATGCAGGCCGTGGTGGCCTAATAGGCAGGCTTTTTTGTTATTTTTTTAATTTTTAGTCCTGGTTTTTGGTGGCAACCGAGACTAAAGATCTTTTTCCTATTTTTTTTGTTTTTTGTTTTATTTATTTTCTTTTGTTTCTACTTACAACCAAATATTTAGAGTTTTTCGGTGAATCTTTTTGCTTTACGTCACAAAAATTATAAACTTTCTGTTAGTGCCAGTAGTTCTCAAATTTGAATTCTTTGAAATTTGTGTGAATCACTAGTTTGTGAATATTTGCTTTAAAAATAGATTTTTGAGTGATCTTTTTCCTGCTATTTAATATTAGTGTGTTTCATCATTATATTCAATTTGGTAATTTTTAGGTTATTTTAAATAGGTGTTTTAATCAAAAACAGATTTTGTTTAGCTCTTTTAGTTGTATAGCTCAAAAAATTCATTAAATGCATGAAAATAGTGAATGAAGTCAGAATGGGTTGAAAATTGATGTTGTGGCTTTAAATGGTGCATGTTGAACGCACAAAAAGTCTAGAGTTGAAATAAGTTTAAAAAATGAAATGCCTTTGTAATAGATGAGTTTTTGTCTCAAACCCTGATACTTCGAAAGAAGTTGTCCATTTTGTACACGAAGTGCATCCAGTTTTTGTCGTAACCCTCTCAACTTTTTAGCACATGCTATGTGGGTGAAATTATGATATCATGCCAACTTTCAACCTTTTCAGAGTTCAATTCTAGTGCTTTTCAATTTCAGGGTCATTTAGCTCAAAAAATCAGTAAATGCATGAAAATAGCAAATGAAGTCAAAAAGGGTTGAAAATTGATGATGTGGCATTGAATGGTGCATATTGAACACGCCAAATGTCTGGAGTTAAAATAAGTTTAAAAATGAAATGTCGTTGTAACAGATGAGTTTTCGTCCAAAACCCTGATACTTCGAAAGAGATTTTCCATTTTGTACACGAAGTGCATCTAGTTTTTGCCGTAACCCTCTCAACTTTTTAGCACATGCTATGTGGGTGAAATGATGATACCATGCCAAGTTTCAATCTTTTCAGAGTTCATTTGTAGTGCTTTTCAATTTCAGGGTCATTTAGCTCAAAAAATAGCAAATGAAGTCCTACATAATGCATGAAATATTTTGTTTGGACATAATATTTCTTCGTGTTTCAAATGCCAAAACACATATATACCCAAACTATTACAAAGATTCCCTCTGGTTTGTCCGAAGTGGGACTTTCCAGCTATAAGTTCGGAAACTCACTAGAGAAGATAGTGATGACGTACGGTGAAGCTGGTCACATTCGAGAGTGGGATCTTGGGGTATAAAGCTTTTTCTTCGCGTGTGTCCCTTTGTGCCGTAACCATGGACAACATCATTTAATAGGATGCTTGGGTCAATCTTCACTGTGAAGGGAGCAATTTCATGAAACTTTTCATAATCTTCTGACATGTCTGTCTTGTTCTCCACTCGCACGATGTTTCTTTTCTCTGAAAGAACTATGTGGCGCTTTGGATCATCGTATGATGTATTCGCTTCTTTATCTTTTCTTTTTGTTTGGCTTGGTAGACATGTCCTTCACATAGAAAACCTGCGCCACATCATTGGCCAGGACGAATGGTTCGTCTGTGTACCCAAGATTGTTGAGATCCACTGTTGTCATTCCGTACCACGGGTCTTCCTTTACGCCGCGTCCTGTTAGATTGACCCATTTGCACCAAAACAAAGGGACCTTCAAGTCACGTCCATAGTAAAGTTCCATATCTCCTCTATGCCTATTGGTGTTTGCTGCATCAAAGTGGACACCACTGTTTTGGTTGGTGCTCTTTTTATCTTGGGCGATGATGTAAAATGTATTCCCATTTCTCTCGTACCCTTTAAAAGTCAATATAGTCGAAGATGGTAACTTGGCCAGCAAGTACAACTTATCTGCAATAGTGTCGTCATGCATGAGACATGTCTGCAACCAACCGCCGAAAGTCCCCATGAGTTCACGTGTAATCCAGTCGTCAGACTGCTCCGGGTGTTCGGAGCGTTGAATATTCTTGTGTTCCTCGATATACGGAGCCACCAAGGCGGAATATTGTAGAACCGTGTAGTGTGCTTGTGCCCAGGAATGCCCATCCATACATTTTACTTGGTCCTTTCCTAGCGTGCCTTTTCCACCCAGTCCACCCTCATGCCGCAATTCGGGAACACCAATCGGCTTAAGGTCAGGAATAAAGTCAACACAAAACTCAATGACCTCCTCTGTTTCATGGCCCTTGGAGATGCTTCCTTCTAGCCTAGCAGGGTTATGAACATATTTCTTTAAGACTCCCATGAACCTCTCAAAGGGGAACATATTGTGTAGAAATATAGGACCCGGAATGGCACTCTCATCGACTGAGTGAACTAGGACATGCGTCATGATATTAAAGAAGGATGGTGGGAACACCAGCTTGAAACTGACAAGACATTGCACCAAATCATTCTGTAACCTTGGTAGGATTTCTGAATCGATTACCTTCTGAGAGATTGCATTGAGGAATGCACATAGCTTCACAATGGCTAATCGAACATATTCCGGTAGAAGCCCCCTCAATGCAACAGGAAGCAATTGTGTCATAATCATGTGGCGGTCATGAGACTTTAGGTTCTGGAACTATTTCTCTGCCATATTTATTATTCCCTTTATATTCGACGAGAAGCCAGACCACACCTTCATACTGAGCAGGCATTCAAAGAAGATTTCCTTCTCTTCTTTGGTAAGAGTGTAGCTCACAGGACCTTGATACTGCTTTGGATGCATGCCATATTTTTCGTGCATACGTTGCTGGTCGTCCCGTGCCTCCAGTGTATCTTTGGTCTTCCCATACACGCCCAAGAAGCGTAGCAGGTTCACGCAAAGATTCTTCGTCAGGTGCATCACGTCGATTGCAAAGCGGACCTCTAGGTATTTCCAATAGGGTAGGTCCCAAAATATAGATTTCTTCTTCCACATGGGTGCGTGTCCAGCACATTACAAAAAGAAGACACATCCGTGACATTTTGGGCCGAACGAAATTTTTTCCTGTCATACATATGACACTTCTATGACGATAATTGTGACAAAACCCGGTATCATCATAGATGTGGTGGGATCCTACTTCTATGACAAAAAATCATGACAGAAAATGGGCTTTTCGTCCTGGGCGGGCCGGAGACGCAGCTGCATGACATTCTTTGGGCCGTCCATGATGGAAAAAACAATGGTACAAGCAAGGGCGTGGAAAATTTCGGGGAGTTCCCGGTTACGGTGGGAGGTCGGGGCCGAGCCATGCGTGTTTCTCTCGTACACGTACGCGCGTGTGTGCGAGGCGTTGGCTCTAACTGAACCCGAGCGACGCGTTGGGCTCTAACTAAACCCGAGCGATTGCACTGCAGGCTACGCGTTACTGAACCCGAGCGATCGATCGGTGGCTGTTAACTGAACCCGATCGAGCGATTCCTTCGCTACTGCTGCTAACTGAAGCCGATCGATGCTGCCTCTGGGATGAACAGTGAGC
>NC_057805.1:69428266-69447137 GCF_018294505.1 Triticum aestivum
AACAGGACCCCCGTTTCGACCGTAGGAGGTCCGTTTCGTCCGTTTTGCGGTATGCCACACCCCTCCCGATCAACAGGACCCCCGTTTCGACTGTAGGAGGTCTGTTTCCTCCGTTTTGTAGTACGCCAGGCCTCGTTTCCATCGCCTGTTCCGTCCAAGCCCTCCCGATGAACACGACCACGCATTCCGTTCCGACCCAGCCGGTTGGCTCCCACGCGTTCCGTTACCTCCCGATGAACACGACGCATTCCGTTGCCTCCCCATGAACACGACGCATCGTTGCCTCCCCATGAACACGACAACGACGCTGTTTCTCCGTTCCGACCCAGCCATGTACACGAGCCCTGGCCGTACGTATGCGCGAGTAGGCGTTCGAGACCCCGCCCGTATGTACACATACGTGGTCGTATTTTCTTTCTTGCACCCTGGCCGCTGTACGTACGTGTACATGCTACGTGCGCGCCTCTACTACGACACGTACGGGCCTCTACTACGACACGTGCGCGCCTCTACATGCACAAGTATATATGTACGTACACGTTCGCGACCAGTATGACAACGCTACGTACGCTTCGACCAGGTGGGTCCCGACTGTCAGGCACTTCCTTGCCTGCGAAGATGTAACTGGTGGGTCCCAGCAGTCAGGGGCAAACATTTTTTCGTGAAATACGGTGGCCCGTCCGGTGGGTCCCCGCTGTCAGATGGAGGAATAATTATTTTGCACGTAATAAGGAGGCACTTCCTTGCTGCGGCCGTGGACCCAGCTGTCAGCCTCTCCATGTACAGTCCACGTCCGATGGAAGCCGTTCCTTGACCACGTTGACCACGCCACGCCAAGAGCACCAGGGCGGTGGACGACGGCGAGGCCTAGGAAGGGGACGACGCGGAGCCGGGGAAGACGTGGCAGTGGATGCCCACGCGTAGAGGAGTACGAGGGTTCACTGGTTCGCTGCGGTGTGGGGCTGCCGTCGCCGCAGAATAACAGGGGGTGTGGGTGAGTAGAGGGATGGCCTGGCCAGTGGTGGGAGTAGTAGGGGGCGGTGAGGCCTCCACCGCATCACAGCCGGCCACGGGAGGCAGGAGCACGAGGCACGACCGGCACTGGTTTGTGCGGCTGGAGCAAGAAGACCAGAGGTTGAAGAAGCACCACGGCCGTTCGATGGACATCGTATGGTCACTGGACCTAGAATCGTGCAACAAAGCCCTCCGTCCTCGTCAACTTAGTAGGCCCACAAGTCAGCCTGCCACAATACTGGGTCCCAGCTAACAGGGGAGTATTAATTTTTTTTGTGCGTAATAAGGAGGCACTTCCTTGCGTGCGAAGATATAGCTGGTGGGTCCGAGCTGTCAGCGGCGGTAACGTTTTTTTCGTGAAATATAGAGGCCCTTTCAGTGGGTCCCTGATGTCAGGTGGAGGAATCATTATTTTGCGCGTAATAAGGAGGCATTTCCTTGCGTGCGGCCGTGGACCCAACTGTCAGCCTCTCCACGTACAGTCCACTTCAGATGCACGTCGGTCGTTGACCACGTTGACCAGGCCGCGCCGAGAGCACCAGGGCGGTGGACGACGGCGAAGCCTAGGAAGGGAACGACACGGAGGCAGGGAAGACTCGACATTTGTTTCCCACGCGGAGGGGAGTACGACTGTACGAGGGTTTACTGGTTCGTCTGCCGTCGCCGGAGAATAACAGCAGGTGTGGGTGAGTAGAGGGATGGCTAGGCCAGGAATGGGAGTACGGTGGGGCGATGAGGCCTGCGCGGCAGCAGAGCCGGCTGCGGGGAGGAGGGAGTAGGCAGTCCCGCCGGCGCTTGTTTGAGCGGCTGGAGCAGGAAGAGCAGAGATTGAAGAAGCACGACGGCCGTTGGATGGCCATCCAACAGTCACTGCTTGTGCGTCAACCTTTTTTTAGGAAAGCCTCAAATCTATGGAAAACAGCATACAACCCATCTGCCATTATTTCTAATAATTTACAGCCCATTTTCTAATTATTACGGTTTTTTGGAGCCCATATTCTTTTTGTTAGCATTACAACCCATATTGTGGCCGCGGTTAAAAAATTATACGAAATTTTGCATATTTTGGTGCGGTCCGAACTGTTTTTAATCCCGAAATTTCAACTCACATTCGAACTGATTTTAAAAATAAATGTATATCAATATAAAATCCAACAAATTCTCCACGCATAAAAATTAATGTAATTTAAAATCTCGAAATGAAAAAAAGATATTTGAAACTAATTGCCGGTTTGATGTGTTTTAAAAATGTACAACCCATTTCTCATTACTGATGGGCCATTTTCTCTTCTAGCCGAATGAAAGCTCTCCTCGTCTTGAAAGATTTGCAGCCCAACAGGCCTGACAAAGCAACTTACTTGGCAAATCACAAAAAACTGGGATGTGGCCGTGGACCCAGCTGTCAGCCTCTCCACGTACAGTACTCTTCCGATGGAAGTCGTTCCTTGACCACATTGACCACGCCGCGCGGAGAGCACCACGGCGGTGGATGACGGCGAGGCCTAGGAAGGGGACGACGCGGAGCCGGGGAAGACGCGGCAGTGGAAGCCCGCGCGGAGAGGAGTACGAGGGTTCACTGGTTCGGGTGCGGTGTGAGGTTGCCGTCGCCGTAGGGCCTGGCCAGCGGTGGGAATAGTAGGGGGCTGTGAGGCCTCCGCGGCAGCACAGCCGGCCACGGGAGGCAGGAGCATGCGGCACGACCGGCGCTGCTTTGGGCGGCTGGAGCAAGAAGACAAGAGGTTGAAGAAGCACTACGGCCGTTGGATGGACATCGTACGGTCACTGGAGCTAGAATTGTTCATATTGACTAAGTTGACAAAGCCCTTCGTCCCCGTCAACTTAGTAGGCCCACAAGTCAGCCTCCCACCAAGGTGGGTCCCAGCTAGCCGGGGGAGTATTCATTTTTTGTGCGTAATAAGGAGGCACTTCCGGTGGGTCCGAGCTGACAGCGGGGGGAATGTTTTTTTTGCGAAATACGGTGGCCTGTCAGGTGGGTCCCAGCAGTCAGGGGGCAAACTTTTTTCGCAAAATACGGTGGCCTATCTAGTGGATCCCTGCTGTCAGTTGGAGGAATCATAATTTTCCGCGTAATAAGGAGGCACTTACTTGCTGCGGCCGTGGACCCAGCTGAGACTCTCCACGTACAGTATACTTCCGATGGAAGTCGTTCCTTGACCACGTTGACCTTGCCGCGTTCCGTTGCATGCATGCGTCCATGGGCGTGGTGCGTCCCCACTGTCAGCCTCTCACGTACAGTCATCTTCCGATGACTCTCGGTTGTTGACCATGTTGACCACACCGTGCCGAGCGCACCCAGACTGGAACGACCCGGAGATGGGGAAGACGGGGCAGTGGAGTCGCAGATGGAGAGGAGTGGGAAACTTCACTGGTTCGGGTGCGCGGCAGCACAGCCGCGGTGCCTCCCACGGGAGACAGGAGCAAGAACAGAGGTTGAAGAAGGAGCACGGCTGTTGGATTAACATCCAACGGTCCAGCTGCTAGAATCATTTGTTGATTAAGTTGACAAAGCCGTGCGTACACGTCCACTTAGTAGGCCCACAAGTCAGTCACCAAATCTGACGGGTCCCAGCTGTCAACGGGATGAATAATTTTTTTCGCAAAACAAGGAGGCACTTCCTTCCGTGCGAAGATACAGCCGGTGGGTCCCCGCTGTCAGGTGGAGGAAACATTTTTTTTAGCTTAATAAGGAGGAACTTTCCTTGCGTGCGACCATGGACCTTGTGGGTCCCAGCCGTCAGGCTCTCCACGTGCAGTCCTCTTTCGATGACTCTCGTTTGTTGACCACGCCGCACCGAACGCAGCGAGGCGGTGGACGACGGCGAGGCCCCGGACGGGAACGACTCGGAGATGGGAAAACGCGGCAGTGGAGTCGCAGATTGAGAGGAGGAGAAGGGTTATAACTGGTTCTATTGCGGCGTGGGGCTGTAGTCTGTGGAGAATAACAGGAGGTGTCGAGGGGTGGAGGGTAGCGCTTCGCAGCGATGCATGCTAAGCAGAGCCGCTAGCCGCTGGAGGACGGACCAGGCGGTCCCGGCGACGCTGGAGGAAGAAGATGAGAGATTGAAGGTGCATGCCGGCCGTTGGATATAAATCCAATGGCTGTGGAAGACACAATCATTTGTTGACCAAGTTGACAACGCCCTGCGTAGGCTTCGACCTATTGGCCCACATGTCAGCCTGCAAAAATGTGGCATATATTTAACCCATATTTTCTAGAATGCACAGTCCATTTGCTGGGCTGGGTGAACAAATAATTTCGCGTCAATCAGGCCCATTTATATTTTTTAAGAAATCCCAGCCCATTTGCACTTCCTTGAAATACACGTATTAGGTGGGCTCGTTATATATATAATGTTATGTTAGAAGGAGCAATTAATATCAAAGAATAAAGCGGAGAGGCACATTTTATATATATATAATTAAGAAATTAGCGAGTTATTGCTCAAAATAAAAATGAGCGCGTTATTATTAAATTGGTCCTTAAAATCTTCGCAAGCTTTTGTACGCAATCACCAGGATTTTCCTTGCCTGTGAGTCAAAAACAACCAGGATTTTCCTTGCCAACTTCCGTTAAACATTTACTTTTATAAGTTAATAACACGTGGGATGTTTTTATAATGTATATATAAGTCTCTATAAAATATACGATAATAGTAATAATATAAATATATATAATGTGGTTAGAAGGGAAAACATAAATTGGACACAACATTACTTTTATAAGAGACCTGCGTTTTATACCCCACAGTAGGCATACTAACAAGTTCACACACAAATACAACAGAAAAGGCAAACATTCATATCAAACTCAGGTTCACAGGACACGTTCATATTCATAGCCAACATTCACTATCAACAACTCAAAAGATTCATATATACACAAGCTCAGCATATCTATGCATCCAAATGATTGATAGATCACACGACAATATTCATACATAATTCACAAAAAGATTCAGATATACACATGTTCAGTATGTTTATGCATCCAAATGATTGAGATCACATCCAATATGATTCATTGACGAACTTAAATTACCTAGGGTACAGACTGGTAAATGGTGTTCAATCGGAGGTACTTCTTGCTAAAATTAGTTCTTGTACAAGTAAACTTTCGAGTACATAAGAGGCAGCACAGACATTCTGAACTTTGCTTGTAGGTTTATCCTCAAATAGTGGCCTCGTGCCGAGGCAGGTTTGAGCAACTTGGCCACTACTTTCATCCAACTTGTTTACTGGCTCATCTTGGTCCTGTATCTCGCCAAAATTCTACATTGCAGACGAGAAAGGAGGCGGTTGAGAAAATAAACCACCCAAATTTTTTGTGCAGTTCAATTGAAATGGAGCATCCTTGGCATGCAGACTGATTAAGTGCCAGATGAATATACGCGTCAACCAACTTGTCTGGAATCTTTAGACTCCATGCCATATAGTTCGCTACCATATGTGCCGATAACCAATAGGCACAAGTTGGGACCAAAGACTGGACTGCATTTTTCTGGGCTATGCACCAAGCAATATTTTTGGCATTCACTCTCCTAATACTTGGAGTTTGACAATTGGTTGACGCCGGTTGATACTCGAATGAATATAGGCACTTCTTGTCAACATCGATGCTTGTCTGAGTGAACTTTGGAGTACATAGCAGCAGCATAAGTACCTGTCCATGTGATCATTTTGTGCAGTTCTACTGAAATCACCCGATGTAATGATTTTCCTGCGAGTTCAGGCTCCAAATTACTCCTTTATGAAATCGGCAAACAGTAGCACAATACCAAATTACCAATACATATGACAGGCACAATAATCAGGATAAAGACCAGTACCAACCTGTGTGAGGTAGCATATCAATTACTATTTCCTTTGACTGGAAGCCGAGATAAGCCAAGCGACTGACAGCAAAGGAAGAAAGCAAGCGGAGATTAGCGACTGACAGGAAAGGACGGAAGCTGTCGAGGCAATGAAGCACCCAAAGTTTTTGTGCAGTTCCACCAAAATCGAGCATCCCTGTTGGCACATATATTGAGAGAGTGAGATTACTGTAATAGTGGGACTAGTTGATGAAACATTTACTAACAAATAGAAGCACCCTCATTATCTTAATGGGTAAAGTTAGCAACATAGTAGTCTTGCTTAAAGAGAGGTATTAGTTTATTTAATCAGTGCCAATTAGCTCAACTCAACACTCGAAGCATTGCCATTTATCATAGGTTGCAAAACTTTAACGTGCAAAGATAAAGGAGTTTCTCATGACAGTAGCACGATACAAATAGAGATGACAGCAAACTAATATGGATGAAGGCCTTAGGCCCATACCAACCTGAGAAAAAAGCTTACTCATGTAGTCCCATAAGAGATGATAAAGCACTCACTGGAATCACACAACAGTATATATTTTTGTGCACTTCAAATGTATGGTTGAAATCACTCTTGTTTACCAGTGCTGAGATTATATCGAAAGATTATCAAGAACTTCCAGCAGAGTTAAAGCACTGGCTGGGATACAGTTCATTGTATTGTCTTGTGTAGTTCCACTAAAATGTATGATTGGCACAACATGATCCCTGTTTGCACAAGTAGGAACAAGGTGAAACCTTCATTAGCTTAGTGAGAAAGGATAGGAAGACATTAGCATATTACTCAAACAGTAGCATCAAATTCATGATGGACAATACGCAAAACATTGCCTCGTTGAACCAATGGCAATAAATTGACATGCAAAACAATAGCACTATTATGTCATGACACTAATAATATTCCCTCCCTGCTCCACCACATGATTCACCTCCATAGACAAACATACACACGTACATGATTCAGCATAGGGTCCTACTAAAGATTTGTTTAACTCCAACAGGAAAATTAGGCAGTAATAAATTAGTGGTACTTAAGTACTCCTAATTAATTAAGTGAGACAGCAGAAGTGGAAGGGCTCCCTGGAGGATTGTCTCACATGTAAGGTAGTCGTTGCCAGAGCCCTTGAATGGCCTCGACTGAGGCCTCTAGCTTCAGCAAGATCGCCTTGGCACTGTTTATTCTTCTTCTTCTTCTTCCTCTTCATGCTCTGTTTCTCTTTCTCCTCACCAGTTGGTGAAACCAAGTACATGATTGGCCTTCTAATTCAGAATTGGTTTTGTCAGTGAGGGAGTACAAGTGTACTAGTAAAAAATAGCATTATTTTCTCATGGCAGTCGGAAAATAGAGATGAACACATGCATTAAATATCATTCTTACCTAAAGGAAGGTTATGGCGCCAATATGGATGATGAGGATTGGAACACAGATCTCCCTTTGTGCACTTCCACCAAAATGAACCAACTGTTCCATTCTTACATTCCAGTTAAACAGCACAAAAGTCACTTCTTTTAAGAAGAGTTTTGTGCAGTGCACCAAAAGGTCACAACAGCAACCAGGTAAATTGGATATCCCTGTTTGCACAAAAAGGCACAGAGGAAACAGTCAGAGTCTCAAACAATTACAGGCAAAAACATTTGGCTAAACTTGTCATGGCTTATAATAGTGGCATGGCTTCATTTTTACCAGGGACATTAGATTAAGAACAGCTAAGGCTGCATTCGGTTCACAGGTTTGGTGCAGGATTTTCGTAGGAACACAATTCCTACGGTATTCTTTCCCTTCCAACCGTTCGGAACACGGGAAAGGTGAATAGTGTTTCATAGGAAAGCTGGTCTGGTACTACTGATTCCATAGGATTAGAAACATCCACGCGCTGCTCATTTTTTGGGCGGAAGCCTGAGGCAGGCGCTCGCTGCCATGCGTTAGACAGGTTGCTGTGCTGTGTTGCCGGAATAAAAAAATCAACCTATGCGTGGTACGTGAGGTGAGGACAAGAGTAGTCACTGTGCAGCTGAATAAACAAATAGCATCTCATACTACCAAGCATGCTACTCTAAAAAAACAAATCTGTACATTTCGTAGTCCATCCGAACACATTCTCTTGAGAGTTTCCTCCGGTTCGCTGTTCCATAGTTTTATACCTACATTCCTTTCCTATTCCTTTATTTTCATCAAGACCTATGTTTTCTGCCCCTTTATTCCGAACGGAGCCTAATTATTTGGTATAAGGGCATGGGACAGTGGGTGCACCAGCAGTCCAGCACCATGTACGTAAACAGGGGCATAAAGTGGTGATTCATAGTTTGTTGCCCCGAGAAACAAACATCCCTTTTCGACCAAGAGACCGGTTGGATGACCAGTCTGTACTACTTTCACCCCTTTCCTTCCTGTTTGTACCAAGTCTGATGTACATACTAAATTCCCCCACCCCCACTTTATTTCTTGTTTGAACCAAGTACTCCCTCCGTCCGGAATTACTTGTCATCAAAATGGATGTGTCTAGAACTAAAATACATCTAGATACATCCATTTCAATGACAAGTATTTTCGGACGGAGGGAGTACAAGATGCGACTCCAGGAAGTAGCTTTACCTCTAACAATAGAAGAAAAAAATATGTGACGTTGGACCATCCGATCGAGAGGGGCTGAGAGGTAGAAAATGATGCACATGCAGCGACGTAGCGAGCTGGGGAAGTAGAGCTAAGGCGGTTTCGAACGAAGATATACCTGAAGGTCGTCGGGATGTGGATAGGTGGGCGGCGGGAGGCCGGATCCGCCCATAGGCAACGACGAAGGGATCGAAGGACCTCCCGCACCGGCGCTCGGCCAGAGATAACGGTGCGGCCGGCATTGGGTCTCCTCCCTCGCTGTCGACGACGGCCTAAACGCTGCCGCTCCTCCCCTTCACCGGCGGAGGGGGATACGTCCGGATCTATAACCAGCGGTGAGGATAGAAAGCCAGTGTTTTTTGAAGGGAGAAAGACAGTGTTACTACCCCTGTCTTGTTTAGATCTGGAGAGGATGAGAGTGTGTGAATAGAGCAACCGTAGCAAGCAAGAGCGGAGGCTCCGGCCTATATATACGTAGTGGGGTAGTTTACCTTTTTCACTCCATCAAAACAATCGTTTAAAATTGTGTACTACTACATGCCAGGTCGCGGTTTTTTTAGTTGTTGATTGTTTTTTGAGATAGCTACCCGCTTGTTCCAAGTGGTGTTACGGTGTGCTAGGTCGCACTTTGTATCGTTCAAGTCTGGTACTACAAGTCCCTCCATTAAATGAACAACCACCCCCTCGTAAAAATTGTGAACAAGCCCACGGCTAAAATTAGCGGAAACGTGGGTTGCCCCAACATGCATTATTATTTATATTTTCTACTCCCTCTGTTCCTAAATATAAGTCTTTTTTATAAGCCACACCTAAGACAAGAATTTTTTTATTAGCAGTGAACCCCACATGTCATAGACACAAAAATTGTGGCAAGATTCCCTTAGGCAAGCCAAAGTGTGTCTAACAATTTGACCAACTCAGGTTAGGCAAGTGTGGGAAAAATAATGTGGCAACATAAGACAAACATAGTCACAATCCAAACAGCCCCGTAATTTTTTGTGACATGCATGAAAATTTGGTTAGTTAAATTTATAGTCAAAATTTGGTAAGGTGCACCAAATCAACACATGCAAGTATCAAAAGGAAAGTCACGGCATGCATGCATGCGTTGTACTCCCTCCGTTTCCAAATATAAGTCTTTTTAGAGATTGCAACAAGTGACTACATACGAAGCAGAATATGCCTACTCCTACATACGAAGTAGCCCATTTGAATTATATCGAGTGCAGTGCTTTGATGTGTCGCGTCAACTCGTACAAGCCCAAGAAATTTGATTACTACAACGCCCTCTCCCTCGCGGACTGAGCTCCGGTGCCTTAACTGCACCTCCCTTCGGCTACATGATAGGAGGGCCAACCACCTGTTGGGCCCACCTGTCATAGACGCAAAGGCAGGAGCAGTAAGTAGAAGCTTTCGCTACACGCTATCCCTCCTGCACGAGGTGGACGGACATGCAGCACTGGATTCGATACTGTAGAAGTAGGAGTAACATCATTGTTCGTCTTCTCGAAGAGGTGAAGAGCCAAGCGCAACCCGAACATGGCAGTTGCGAACGCTAGGGTGGTGCGGTTCCTTGGAGTACTAGCCAGGCTCTTGCATGAGACAAAATTGCTATTGTTTAACAATTAAACTCCATTATCCATTGGTTGATACTCATTCTGCATAGGTCCACGCGCTTAGCACCGTTTCCTCCTGGGGTCACCAATGTTTATTTGCTAATTAATAGCATTGCATGCAATGAACTAGCCATTGCAAGTCATTAAAAGCATGCACACCTCTCATCTCTTATTGGTTGATATGTCAAGAAACAAGAAACAAGGTAGAAGTTAATGCACCACGCCTAAGTGTTTTGGGACTATTTGGTTTTCGTAAGATGACTTACACACCTAGACGGAGGGAGTAGTATAGCCCTGTAAACCGGAAAGGAGTATTTGCCTTTCTAGAGATTTCAACAAGTGACTAGACTACACCGTGTGCAGTACTCCCTCCCTTCCGGTTTATAGGGCCCAAATCTCAAATCTCATGAACCAAGGCATTTTGTGATTGGAGGAATGTATCTCGTACTTTACAAAACTACCCTAATTAAACTCATGCATTAATTACGTAGTTCTCTCGTTTTCCTCTCCGCCTTGGTCGCGGTGCACAATATTGAGCACTCCTATATGACTAGCCGCTCTATCTACATGCGGGACATTTCAAAGCATCCGGGCCCGCGTGCCATCCACCAAATCACAGCGAGGTGCTACAGTCGAGACTCACCTGTCACCCCTGTGTGGCTGTCATGACCCGTCATATCACAAAACCCACACCTTTATCAGTAGTGGTAAGGTGGCCTCCAAGTTGGACTGGACGAAGCAACCATCATTTCACTGGAACGCTCGTTCAAGCCCTTTCTTCCCTTTCTTGAAGATCCCCCGGTGAGCTGCACAAGGTAAAAAATAATGGCTTATTACCATAGTTGTGGTTTTTGATTGTTTGCAATGTGCTTGCTAATATGTTAGGGTTGTGTAGGTGCCGGTGGACGTCCTTGATGATTCCGATGCCGTGGCCCGTCCTGTTGGCATCGCCCCGGAGATCGATTCCGATGCCGCTGTCCATCCTGTGGACATCGCCCCAGAGATCGATTCCGATGTCGCGGTCAGTCCTGTGGACATCGCCCCAGAAATTGATTCCCATGCCGCTGTCCGTGCTGTGGTCATTGCCCAAGAGATCGATGACAAGAAATAGTTGGTCGCGCTAATCCTTCAGGGTAGTTTGCATTGCCCTGTGTTTAATTACCAGAACGATGCGTGTTATCAAACCATCTTAGGGCTAGTGCACTATCTTGTGCGGGCGGATCTTGCTACTTCTGTTTGATAATGAATCATGCGATGAATCATGCGAACCCTCTCCGAGTTATGGAAATAGATGTATCCTCACTAGCTTTTGATGTAATATATGGCATGCTTAGATGTAAGTTTGAACTATTTATCATATCAGCAGGGCTTGTTTGATGATTCTTCGTGTTAGTAGGCTAGCTACTGTGCGAGCTATAGTACTTGCAAAACACTCACAGAAGAGAAACGTTGGGGCTGATGAGCTCGTGGTACGCTTATACTTATCCCTCGTTGATCGACCAATAGCCCTAGCTCCTAAAATTGTAGGCTTAGCGATCGATCAGACAATAGTAGACATACATTCAGGCCTCATTTGGTTCATAGGGTAGGAAAATCGTAGGAAAAGTACAGAGAACATGCAACACAAAATCATAGCAGTGCAGAGACGTACTCCCTCCGTTCCAAAATAGATGACCTAGGCGGGCTAGTTTGGCCTAGTGGGTTTCAGTGATATGACGTGCTACAGTGCCGTCCAGTCTTCGCGTGTGGTAGCAGTATTGTGGGTACAGTAAGTTTTCTTGAAGAAGCGGAATTCAACGAAGTCATGATGGTTCCTTCGTCCGAACAACTTACAGTGGGAAAGGTTGGGCCTGCGATACGACCGGGGTAGACCAGGATAATTTTGTGCATGGCAGGTGGACCAGGATGGTCGACGTCCCACATGTCGGCGAATGAAAGTATTCTTTCCGATATAGTGGACGAGCAACGAGTATTCATTGTTTATTTTTGATGAAAGCTATTGTCTCCACTGTTACGACAGAGGAGTGTGAAACACGGCAGCCCAGTGAACTTGGCATGTGCACCACTCCCTCCTTCCTCATGTAATGCCCAGGTTACAGCTTTTTCTCACTTTCTCTCTATCTATTTCCTCTCAAATGTTTTTTACCTTTCTTTTTTTAAGACACAATTGTTTTTATGCCTTTTTTAGAATTTTTTTTTATACCTAGGAGCACGTGTAGAGACGGGCTCTTGCAGAGCCCACTCCTTGACTTTGTTAATGCCTCTCTCTCCTCCACATAAGGAGTACTACTTGCTATGCATGCATGCGGAGGGCAGCTGGCGTCTTGAGGGGCCAGGGCAGTGAGAGCGGGCTCCGGAAGAGGTCCGGACTCCAGCATGGCCCACCTCACATTATCACCATATATTTCTTGGAGTTCGTGCGCAGCGGGCGGGCGATCTCTTCTCCCTCCCCCGTTTCTCTCTTCTCAGCCGACGCCTGCCGAGCGATTAGATTTCGGCTATCGACGGTTTATTCAATTACGGTCCCACATGTCAGTGAAATTGCAAGACAATGCGTGTCCCCTCTGGTGAGCGGCGTGCGAGCCGGACTATCGGGGTTGCGACGCGTACGAGTCGTAGGTGTGCCGCCTTTTCCTTTAGAACTTGCGAAGCGTAACATTTTCGCGCGATCGATCGATAAAAATCTAGAACAAAATGATGAGGGCGGTGCTTTCCCGCTCGTTAGGCGGGCTAGTTCGAGTGATATGACGTGCTACAGTGCCGTCCACTTGCTCCATCTTTATGTAAGCTAGAGTTTACACTCTTACGCGGGAGGAGTGCGAAACACCGCGGATCTGATTTTGATCAAGGGATAACTGTTCCCTGCCAAATAATGGAGGATTGTTAGAGATTATAGCATGATAGTTAGGGCATCTCCAGCGCTGGCCCACAAATTTACACCGGCATCTGTCCGAGGACACTGATGGATGCCATCCGATGCTGCCCGCATACCTTTCGACAACTATATGAACTAACCGGACGAAATTCGTGCAAACAAAGCAAATTTCAAATTAACCGGATGAAATTCATTACACTTCGAAAACTTTTCCTACAAACTGGACGAAATTCATTACATATTTCGCACAAACCGTACTAAAACCTACTGTAAACCTAATCTAAACGATCGCCGGCGCCCGACCACCATGTCCGGCCATGAACCCGAGAAAGCCGGCCATTGCCTTTGCCTCCTCCTCATCCGCCTCGATAACCTCCTCCTCCGGAGCACAAGGTTCTGAAGATTTCCGCCAACCCCGTCACCGTGAAGCGGCTAATCGGCCGCCGATGTTTACCCCACCAAGCTTGGCATTGACTGAGTGGAGTAGCGGTGGCCTTCCCGGGACCAGAGCGGCGGCGACCTACCGTGTACAACTCTTCCTCGCTGCCGGTTGCGCCTGCGTACGCGCGCTGGCTTCATGGTCGTGGCGGCGGAGGGCGGCCGCGGGGGTGCCGACGATCTCCTTCGTTTGCTCCTGCGATAGTACGTCGAAGAGAGCTTTGGAGCGCGCCCGGAGCGGAGCCGCCGATGTCCCTCGCCTGCTCCTGCGACAGTACGTCCAAGAGAGCTTCGGAGCGCCAGGAGGCCATGGTTGAAGTGGTGCCGACAGAAGGAAGGGACCGGAGGAGAATAGGTGTGGGTCTTTGGCTATGGCTGGGAGCTGGGGCTCAAGTTAATATAGCGGGCGAATGGCAATGAGTCGCGGCAAACGGATGGACAACTGGTGCCGGAGTAGGTTTGTCGGGCGTGAATGCAGACGTTGCTTCAGTGACTTAACTGTAGATGCGTTTGGGTTACTGACATGTGGGCCCAACGGGCATCTGGCCCGCATGTCAGTGACACACATATTGCACCTGCAGTTAAGTCTGGTGAATGCGGCATTGACATTCTAGAGAGACGGTGACCGTTTCAGGCGGGAAGCGCGCGCTAGCGATGGAAGGGGTTTCGGTGTGCAGTGGCACTAAGATCGGTCGCTCACGATAGTACATACTCTGTACCATACTACCATAGTACCCTCTCTAGCTTAGGCTGTTTTATAGATTGTCGTTGTGATGGACGATATACATGAGCAAGGCGGTCCGAGTATGACCATTGGTGTTGAGCCAGGTGAATACATGCTCGGCGTTTGCGTAGGCCTCCATCAAACGTCTAAACAGTAATGTCAGGCACCGCCGGGGCGCGCAGGTGATGGGCTCGCCGTTTGCATTGCGCCATGAGCAGGACTTTGATTTAGAGGGTGACGTGCATGCATTAGCATGCCTTGACAGCGTGAGCGTGAGTGTCTGACGCGAAGTATTTCATTTTCATTTGGCTGACGAGGGTGCGTTGCAGCGACGAGTCCGTGGTTTGATTCCCCACATACGCATAATTTTGGTTTTTACATTATTTCTTTCTCCATTGACAGGTAGGCCCGCGTAGATAGATAAAGAACACGAGCTGATGAGGCGCATGCGGACTGTTTGACTGGTCAACCAGACAAATACAGAGCTATACGCTGAGCCAGTGACCGTATAATCACCATATCTCGTATACAATGATCAAAGTGATCTATCAAGACAAGTTCGATGACCGCCAATGCATTTCACTCGGTAATAAATGACCAGGATTGAAGGGGAATCCAAATTTGCTTCGTCTTCTGTCCTTGAGCTCTTGACAAACCAATGCACTATACGGTTGTCCGGCCACTCCACCCCAGAGCTCTCACCAAGCGTCGTTCATGCCACCGCGCCGCACACTAACCGGTAAGGCAGCGATGGCATCCCGCCGCGCCGAGTTCCTCGCCGCTCATGACCGCACACAAAATGGTAGGGAAGCGATGGCATCCCGCCGTGCCGAGTTCATCGCCGCTCGCGACCTCACAACTATGTGGGAGGAATTTGAAGATGCCAAGGCCGAATGGGCGGTAGAGCAAGAGGCGGCCAAAGCCGCACATAGGGAGCGGAAAAGTCAGAAAGCACTCAAGAAAAGAGAGGCCCGCCGCCGCAAGAAAGAAAAGGACGCACGCGCTGCTGCGAAGAGGTCGGCGGAGATCCAAGCACGGTGGGGTGTCGCCGACAAAGCCGGGAAGGAGAACGACGGTGTCTGGCCAGCAAGTGAGAAGTAGTAGTACTAGTAGTTAGTGTGTGTGTGTCTGTGTCTGAGTACGAGCATGTACCAATACTACTAGTTACTACTGTAGTTTTCAGAGCAAATTACCAATACATTAGTCTAGACTAAATGGAAAAATTCCTATCCTAAGCATCAAATGGCATCTCTTTCTCTATAGGAATTGAGATGCATGTCATC
Source organism: Triticum aestivum (assembly GCF_018294505.1). Lineage (NCBI taxonomy): Eukaryota > Viridiplantae > Streptophyta > Magnoliopsida > Poales > Poaceae > Triticum > Triticum aestivum. The sequence goes on from NC_057805.1 coordinate 69,443,705, forward strand.
TCACTTCCTATGATTTTCATATTCCTATCCTATGAACGAAAGGAGGCCTCTGTTGGAGTAACTACTGTAGCTCGCAGTACTGCTGGTACAGTAGTTTTCTTCAAGAAGTGGAATTCAACAAAGTCATGACGGTTCCTTTGTCCGAGCAACTTCAAAGTGGGAAGTGGGCCTGTGATTTGACGGCTCATTAGTCATTGTTACTGCGGCGCGACGACCTGGGTGACTCTCCCTTGGAGTTCTGCGTGCATGGCAAGTGGACCAGGATGGTCGACGTCCCACATGTTGGCGAACGGAAGTATTCTTTCCGTTATCGAGGAGCAAGGAAACCGCGTGGTATAGTATCATTGTTGATTGGTTCGCAAAAAATAGTATCACTGCCGATTTATAATTATTTTTTTATTTCTGATGAATGCTAGCGTTTCAACTCTTACAACGAAGGGTGCCAAACACGGCACGTGCTGGATGTCCCACACATCAGCGAAAGGAGTGGGACATGAACAGCGTGGTAGAGCCCAGCGTAAAAAAACAGCGTGGTAGAGCGTCTCCACTTCTTCCACTTATGGGTCGGAGACCACACGTAGTAGTACTTAGTGGTATGAACGATACAAAGTGCGACCTGGAGAGAAAGACACGTCTAGTTGGAAGGTCTCGGGGCATACACGTAAACAAATATAAAAGTTAATATGTGCCTCCAACTAACATAGTAGTACTAGAGTACTTAGGCACGTACTCCATAACATCACCGTGCATTGCACGTACAACATTTAGTGGTAGTACATAGTAAGAGACAAATGCCGCCCAAGAGTTCCCTTCTCGACCTACTTTTGGGTGTTTGGTAGAGTGTATGGAGGGTGCATGAGTCCACACTAGTTTAGCACAAATACACTAGAAGCATGCATGAAGAGAGCATGCATGAAGAGGAGTGTTGAGTTGAGCATGCATGAAGAGGGAAAAACTATGCTGAGACGAGAACGCAACCAAACACACCCTATATGCCACGCATGTTCATACCATTTGTGCCTTTCTACTTCACTTACTGCGCTACATTACTCAGGTTCGTACGTCCACTCCTGGGTACATGTCCGTCTCGTAGTTCCAGTCCCACGTGTTCTTCATATAGATGGAACGATCCTTGCATAACACGTGCACCTTGATGCTAGATGTCTCGCGTGTTGGCAAAAGGATGAACAAAGCTCGCGTAAAAAAAATAGAGTGGAAGAACATAGATTCCGGACGACCGAGAAGGAGCAAGGAACCTCGTGGTGGAGCGTCTGCACTCGTAATATTTAATATTATTCAGCGATATAAAATTAACCAATCATCTCCATAGTGGACTGGAAGAGTACGAAACACGGCAGCCCAGTGTAGTTACATCATACTAGTACATGGCTAACCCACGCTATCACCACATTTCTTGGCTTCCGTGCGACACCTATCTCTAGTAATCCAGCAGCCTGTATCGCTTCTCCCTCCTCGTCTCTATCAAAGTCCGACGGGCTGGCGTTTCTGCCGTCTATTGAGGTCGGTTAACTATCACATGTTAGCGACATGCCAAGAGCATTCTAAAAAAAAATTCCTTTCACGTTCCGTTTTCAAAAAGAAAAAAATCCTTTCACGTACGAATTTGCATGTATGCTTTGAGCAACTTGCATGTCCTATACTGCTCCTGTTTGATACTCTAACTTAGCTAGAGGTTAGACTAACTCATGACTAACCCTGAACTAACTGTAGCCAAAGAGGTGTTTGGGCGACAGGGTTAGATTGACAATAAATGCACTTCATGGAGAGAGAAAAGTGATTTTTCAGTGGTCCCAATGAGAACTATCTCCAGTTAGCACCTCTTGGGTGGGATAGTTTTTTTGGTGGGTTCGGTGCAACTTGCTCCAATTTAAACCCTCATGCTTGGATACTTTAGGGCTATTTGAGCCCCAACTAGCTCAAACTAACTCTAACCCATGGATCCAAACAGGGCCTATGGCCAGTCTCGACGCGGAGCAGTCGTGTGCACCGAGAAGCGGCGCTCTCTCGGCCGTCGCGCCACTTCAAAGTCGGCGCCAGTGAGAGGTCGCCTCCGCTCTGGCCGGGCATTAATGCGGCACTGACGCTCTAGGGCGACGCTGACCGTTTCACGCGGGAAGCGCGCGCTGGCAAGGGAGTATAGGTTTTGAACCGTTTCAGGTGTAGTACTGGTAGTTTGCAAAACTACTCAATTATTGCACTCAGTTTCCTAAGAAATTGTGGTAAAAAAGGTTACTCCACAGCCCGCTTCCCTTCTCCTTCCTCTTCCACCGCCCACGCACGTCCGCAGGAAGCGATCGGTCAACCCTTATATAGGAGTGCTAGCACAAAGAGATGCATGCATGACCACTAAAATTTCCATATTAAAGCATCGCTCCGGCGGGAGTATGGCGTATGTTGTTATCTTCGGCCGGCCCATGGCTAGCGGGCGACGGCGACCAGAGAAGAGGCGGTGGGAGGGGAATGAATGCAGCTACTGTTTGGGTTCGCCTTCCGGCTTGAATAAATGCGCAGCATCACGTGTACCCGCGGGTGCTCAAATTGTAACATACGTGTCTGCTTAAGTGGGCGTCACGTAACTGGTGTGTGTGTGAGAGAGATTCTGAGAGACAGAGTGCGTGTGTGCGAATCTACTCTTCAGACATGTACTCAACCTTTTGCATCGGGATATAAGTATAATGGTATTTACTTTAGCTAGTGATTTTCGTGCCCATGTTAACGTGGTTGTGTCAAAAAAATGTCACTTCCTGCTCGTGATTTGCGTTATATAATTACAAGCAAGATTCGCGTGCATTGCACGGAACATCAATATGCATTTGTTTACAGAACACCTGTTGTGATTGACCCATGCAGGAGTAATCCCATGTGTAAAAACTAATGATATCTCGAGAATTTTATCGGAAAATTGGTATCTCAAGAATGTCATCGAAAAAATGAAAGATGAGAGATAAGGCGAGGAGGAGTAGAGCGTGGTGGTGACTGGTGGTCAGAATGGGCGGAGGCATGGGGATGGATGGCGCCGGCAGGCGGCAGCGGCTACCATGCATGCTAGATTGTTCCGGAGACTTATTCCTTTTTTAATTGCTGAGCAATGAGGTTGCGGGAGATATGATGTGGAGAGAGGTGCGTGTATCTTTTGTAAAATTATCATAGTTTGCTTTCTATCCTCAGATATAGATCATATGGTCTGTATTACAAGATGGCAGGCACACCATCACCGCCAACTCGTTTTTTTATAAGGTAACAGATGATAAGTTTGCTGACTACTAAAGTAAAGTGGAATTTATCCATGTTATGCAAGTAAACAAAGGTGATTGTTTATGATACGGGTAAGGTTGGATGAAGGGTGGTAGGAACAAATGCTCCGCCTAGAGCATGTGTGTGTGAGATGGAGTCTTAGTCTGTGTGTGGGGTG
>NC_057805.1:70389245-70389556 GCF_018294505.1 Triticum aestivum
CCGACCGTCCCATTGCTCCGGTGAGGGACTAGTGCTTTTTCTTTCTTCTGTTTTTTCATTTTTTTCTGTTTAATTGTTAGTGCTAGATTGTGTTAGTGTTAGTGTTAGAAAAGAATGAGAAGAAGTAGAAGTAGTAGAAGAAGTAGAAGAAAAGAGAAGAAAGAGAAAAAAGATGAAAAAAGAAAAAGAAGAAAAGAAGTAGAAGAAGAAGAAAGGAAGAAAAGAAAAGAAGTACAAAAAAGATGTAAAAAGAAGAAGAAGAAAAGAAGTAGAAGAAGTAGAAGAAGAAGAAAGGAAGAAACGAAAAGAAG
>NC_057805.1:70389713-70392802 GCF_018294505.1 Triticum aestivum
CCCGAAACAGCACCCCGACCCCGACACGGCACCCCGACACCGACACGACACCCCGACCCCCGACACCTCCCGAAAAGGTGTTCTTTGGCCTTGCAGAGGCCGGTGGGGTCATATATTTGTGAATTATTAGTTAGGTCATATATTTTTCGATTTTGTTATGAAAACATCATATATAATTGTGTTGATCGGGTAGATTTAAATGTGCAGTTGTTTCATCGCTGCGAGGTTTGGTGGTCGACGACCTCGCCGTGCCTTTGACGAGCTCTGCCCCTTCGTTCGTGGGTGAGCACAAATGACATGTCCTCCTCCCCCGTTAATTATTTGCTCTGTTCCGGTGTTCGTGCCGATGAAACTTGATAGCTAGCTATATATGTGTCTTGAATCATCAGTATGCGTAACCAATATGTGTCTCCCGTTCGAAAGCGTCATAGTTATAAATATGCATGCATTTGCATATTTATAACCTTGATTCTTTCGAATTGTCCAACGCTATCCATGGACAGCTCGAGTATGTTTAGATTGGGTTCGTTTTCCCATATGCTTTGCTCCAGATCTGACGCATAAGTTTCGTCAGTGCCTCCCCTGTTGTTCTCCGGGTACACATCCTCTCTGTTTATTGCAGAGACGTGTATCAGGAGAACAGCGGGGAGGTGCTGCCGAAATTTTGCGTAGGATCCGGAGCATAGCATGGGAAAATGAACCCAATCTAAACATACTCGGGTGGGATTAGGACCTATCATTACCTATTACCTATTAGAGTGTAGGTTGCATGGACGTAATAAAATTGACAAAGTAGATCAACTGATGAATATATACATGGTGAATTATATATATATATATTTGTTGTGTGTCTAGTAGCTCTGAAAGTCAAGATGAGTGATCGTGCGTGGATGTACACCGGTCACACTGGTCAGAACAAATGGAGCACTGAATGGTTCACAAAAACCAAGGGGTTTGTGCAAGCCACATTTGCAAATGGCCAGAGGAAAACCTGGTGCCCCTGTTTACGGTGCGGTAATTGGGAAAAGAGGACAGAGGCTGAAATGGGCAAACACCTGCAGAAGAGTGGTTTTACGCCCGATTATACGGTGTGGACACTTCATGGTGAGTCTGCCCAACGTGACCGAGCTGAGGTGGATCGTCGTCGCACCGACGAGCATGGTACCGGGATGGAAAACATGGTGCAAGACTTCGATGATGCTCGGGATTCGGACGAGGAGGTGGAGGAATCTGCAAAGGCCTTCAATGAAATGTTGGAGTCTTCAAAACGTCCGCTCCATGAGCACACTGAGCTTTGTCAGTTGGATGCCATCTCACAAGTAATGGCTCTGAAGGCTCAGTTCAACTTGGGCAGAGAATGCTACGATGCAATGATGGCAGTATTTGGACACCGAGCTATTTTGCCGTCAGCCGCAGACGGCAAAGAAGCCAGGTGGCAGCCAACTGTGCTTCCTGGGAGCTGACCCATTTGGTCAGTTTGCCTATAGTGGCAGACGGCAAAGACACTAGAAAGTTTGCCGTCAGCGGCGGACGGCAAAGACACTAGAAAGTTTGCCTACAGTGGCAGACGGCAAAGACACTAGAAAGTTTGCCGTCAGCGGCGGACGGCAAAGACACTAGAAAGTTTGCCTACAGTGGCAGACGGCAAAGACACTAGAAAGTTTGCCGTCAGCGGCGGACGACAAAGGCCTGTCGTTAGCCACTTAACGGACTGCCAGCGCAATTATTGCCGTCTGCTCTCTTTGCCGTCCGCTGCAGACGGCGAAGGCCCTTTGCCGTCAGCCGCCCGGAAGCAGACGGCAAAGTAGCTCTTTACCGTAGCCTACTTTGCCGGAGCCTTTTGCCGTCCGCCGTTCATGCCTTTGCCGTCCGCTGTGGCAGACGGCAAAATATCTGATTCCTGTAGTGAATCTCTACTTAAACATGGTGCTCAACTCCATATATTATTTCCCAATGATCTATGGTTATCCTATGATGTTTGAGTAGATCCGTTTTATCCTGTGGGTTAATCATGATCTTGGTTGGTATGATTGTATATTTTATTTATGGTGATGTCCTACGGTGCCCTCCGTTCTCGCGCAAACATGAGGGGGCCCCGCTGTAGGGTGTTGCAATATGTTCATGGTTCACTTATGGTGGGTTGCGAGAGTGACAGAAGCTTAAACCCGAGTAAGTGGGGTATGACGTATGGGAGTAAAGAGGACTTGATACTTAATACTATGGTTGGGTTTCATGACCTTAATGATCTTTAGTAGTTGCGGATGCTTGCTAGGGGTCCAATCATAAGTGCATATGATCCAAGTAGAGAAAGTATGTTAGCTCATGCCTCTCCCTCATATAAAATTACAAGAATGATTACCGGTACTTGTTATCGATTGCCTAGGGACAAATAACTTTCTTGTTGACACAAACCCTTTTTCTAAACACCTAACTTTTATTATCTTGCAAAGTACTTATAGTTTCATTCTTGCAAAGTAGTTCTAGTATCACACCTACAAAATAGTTTCGTACTTGTTTCCGGTAAAGCGAACGTCAAGTGTGCGTACAGTTGTATCCACTACAAAAAAAGACACATCCGTGACATTTTGGGCCGAACGAATTTTTTTCTGTCATACTTATGACACTTCTATGATGATAATTGTGACAAAACCCGGTATCATCATAGATGTGGTGGGCTCCTACTTCTATGAAAAAAAATCATGACAGAAAATGGGCTTTTCGTCCTGGGCGGGCCGGAGACGCAGCTGCATGACATTCTTTGGGCCGTCCATGACGGAAAAAACCGTGGTAGAAGTGAGGGCGAGGAAAATATCGGGGCGTTCCCGGTTACGGTGGGTGGTCGGGGCCGAGCGATGCACGGAGGTTTGCATGTTTCTCTCGTACATGCACGGGGGTGGGTGCGAGGCGTTGGGCTCTTACTGAACCCGAGCGAGGCGTTCGCCTACTGAACCCGATCGATTGCACTGCAGGCTACGCGTTACTAAACCCGAGCGATCGATCGATGGCTGTTAACTGAACCCGATCGAGCGATTCCTTCGCTACTGCTGCTAACTGAAGCCGATCAATGCTGCCTCTGGACGAACAGTGAG
>NC_057805.1:70393086-70413978 GCF_018294505.1 Triticum aestivum
GATGAACAGGACCCCGTGGAGGGCTGGATGAACAGGACCACCCCGTGGAGGGCTAGATGAATAGTAGCCCGTGGAGGGGTGGTTGAACAGGAGCCTGTGGAGAGGGCTGGTTGAACAGTAGCCGGTGGAGTAGCGCACGGTGGAGACTGGATGAACAGGAGCCCGTGGATGAACAGTCGCAGGTGGAGGCTGGAGGAGGTCGATGGTGGATGAACAGTAGCCCGTGGAGGCTGGAGGGGGTCGACGGTGGAGATGAACAGTATCCCGTGGAGTCCCGTTTTGCGGTACGCCACACCCCTCCCGATGAACATGACCCCTGTTTCGACCGTGGCGCTCCAACACAAGTCCGTTTCCTCCGTTTTGCGGTACGCCACACCCCTCCCGATCAACAGGACCCCGTTTCGACCGTAGGAGGTCCATTTCCTCCGTTTTGCAGTATGCCAGACCCCTCCCGATGAACAGGATCCCATTTCGACCATGGCCGGTCGAACACAAGGCCATTTCCTCCGTTCCGCGGTACGCCATGCCTCATTTCCATCGGCTGTTCCGTCCAAGCCGGTTGGCTCCCACGCGTTCCGTTGCCTCCCGATGAACACGACGCATTCCGTTGCCTCCCCATGAGCACGACGACGACGCAGTTTCTCCATTCCGACCCAGCCATGTACACGAGCCCTGGCCGTACGTATGCGTGAGTAGGCGTTCGAGACCCCGCCCGTATGTACGTACGTGGCCGTATTTACTTTCTTGCACCCTGGCCGTTGTACGTACGTGTACATGCTACGTGTGCGCCTCTACTACGATACGTGCGCACCTCTACATTGACTAGTATGTACGTACACTTTCGCGACCAGAATGACAATGCTACGTATGCTTCGACCAGGTGGGTCCCGACCGTCAGGCACTTCCTTGCGTGCGAAGATGTAGCTGGTGGGTCCTAGCAGTCATGAGGCGAACGGTTTTTTTGCCCTAACGGACTTCCTTGCGTGCGAAGATCTAGCTGGTAGGTCCCAGTAGTCAGGGGGAAACGTTTTTTTGCCCGTAATATGGATGCACTTCCTTGCGTGCGAAGATGTAGCTGGTGGGTCCCAGCAGTCAGGGGCGAATCATTTTTTTCCCGTAATATGGGCGCACTTCCTTGCGTGCGAAGATGTAGCTGGTGGGTCCCAGCAGTCAGGGGGAGAAAACATTATTTTTCAGCGTAAAAAAGGATGCAGTTGCATGCATGCGTCCATGGGCATGGTGCATCCCCACTGTCAGCCTCTCACGTACAGTCATCTTCCGATGACTCTCGGTTGTTGACCACGTTGAAAACACCGTGCCGAGCGCACCAAGGCCGGTGGACGACGGCGAGGCCCCAGACTGGAACGACCCAGAGATGGGGAAGACGCGGCAGTGGAGTCGCAGATGGAGAGGAGTGGGAAACTTGGTTCGGGTGCGCGGCAGCACTGCCGCAGTGCCGCCCACGGGAGACACGAGAAAGAACAGACGTTGAAGAAGGAGCACGGCTATTGGATTAACATCCAATGGTCCAGCTGCTAGAATCATTTGTTGATTAAGTTAACAGAGCCCTGCGTACACGTCCGCTTAGTAGGCCCACAAGTCAGCCACCAAATCTGACGGGTCCCAGCTGTCAACGGGAGGAATATTTTTTCGCATAACAAGGAGGCACTTCCTTCCGTGCGAAGATACAACCGGTGGGTCCCAGCTGTCAGGGGGAAGAAACAGCTTAATAAGGAGGAACTTTCCTTGCGTGCGACCATGGACCTCGTGGGTCCCAGCCGTCAGGCTCTCCACGTACAGTCCTCTTTCGATGACTCTCGTATGTTGACCACGGCGCGCCGAGCGCACCGAGGCGGTGGGCGATGGTGAGGCCCTAGATTGGAATGACCCGGAGATGGGGAAGACGCGGCAGTGGAGTCGCAGACGGAGAGGAGTGGGAAACTTGACTGGTTCGGGTGCGGGGTGGACCTACACTCGGCAGAGAAGAACATGAGGTGCGGAGTGGAGGGATGGCCTGGCTGTCGGCGGGGTAGCGTTTCGCTGAGGTGCGCAAAACAACGCCGCTGGACGCCGGAGGCTGGAGTAGGCGGTCCCGGCAGCACTGGGGGAAGAAGACGAGAGATTGAAGAAGAATGCCGGCCGTTGGATGTAAATCCAACGCCTTCTTAGGCTTCGACCTACTGTCCCACATGTCAGCCAGTCCATTTGTGTTTTAGTCCATTTGGTGGGCTGGGTGAAACAATGATGTAGCATCTATGCAGCCCGTTTATATATATGGTATAATTTAAAGCCCATTTGCGTTTTTCTCGAAATCCGAGGACTTGTTGGGCTGGGTGAAAATATCATGTTGCGCTAGACGGAGAAATGTTATAAAAACATAAACACATGATTGCACGTCCATTACTGCATTGGTCAGCAAAATCTTTGCAAGCTTATGTACGCAATCACTAGGAGTTAACTTGCCAAGTTATATATAAACAATTATTATTATTATTTTGTAAGAACTTTCAACTTATGAAATAAAATATCATCTTAATTTGATGAGTTAATAGTACGTGGGCTATTATTATTTTTTAGGCTAGACGTGGGACAGTTGAGTTGGTTCTAGGGAAAAGTACTGGGAGAAAACTCAGTTTACATCGAAAAAGAAAGTGGGAGAAAATTCAGATATAGGATTAATGAATGTAAAATAAAGGAAGTGGGAAGGTCTATAAAATGGTTGGACGAACGACAGGTTTAACGGAAACCTATGTTGTTTCTAATATATATATATGTGTGTGTGTAATAAAATAAGATATAAATATAGGTTCAGTTTTGCATTCTTATAGAAAACATAGGTTCAGTTTTGCATTCTTATAGAATAATATAACTGAGCTATGCGTCGTCTTGAAAAAACAAACATAACTTGGGATGCTGATGTTATAGACAAGCTAGGTTGGGAGGCCCAGAGGCCGCTTGATACCTGTTGGATCCAAAAAATGTTAAGACATGTCGTGGGCTGCCCATGTTAAACAACAAAACCTAGGCCATGGACCTGGTGGGCCCGAGACTATCAGCCTCTCGACGAACAGTTGTCTCCTGATTCCTCTTGTTTTGCTGACCATATTGGGAACGATAGACGGCGGCGCCGTGGCTAGAGCACCAAGGCGGAGGACGACGTCGAGACCTCGGACCGAATGAACCGGAGCGGGGGAAGACGTAGGCGGAGGGGAGTACAAGGGTTGACTTGTTCGGGTGCAGGGTGGGCCGATGGAGTTGTCGCCGCCGGACAATGTGTGGTAGTAGAGGGATGGCCTGGCCAAGACCATAGGCTATGATGGCCAGGCACTGTATAGGAAGAGGATGAAAGATTGAACAAAATAAAGAAATACAAATGGATAGGTGGTTGGTCCCATATGTCTGTGTACGAGACCTGCTGGGTCCACCTGAGGAGGGGAATATGCTGGGAGGAAGGAGATTCAAAGCACGGAAGCCGAGGGAACTAGTTTTTTTAACAGACAAGTGAACTAGTTACATACATAAGCAAATAGCCACTAAAAAAAGCAAACAGGTTAATGGGTTCTTAAAAGAAATATTTCGGACAAAATAGATAATTATGACACATAGGCTAATGCATGAAACACTCAGATGATAAAGGTGCTTATAAACAGATAAAGTACAACATCTAGACCTTCCTGGCACGCTTGATCATGACGCTCGGCTGTCCGTGTACTCGTCGGTTACGGGAAGCAGACACGCCCTCATGTCCAAGATCTGCCTGTACATGTCGTAGCATGTGTATGTGTCCTTGGCCGCGTAGGTTATGTAGGCTAGATTCAGAGGTACCTCCCACGTGTTCAGGTCCTTGGTATCATTGTCTTCTTTCATGTTGGCGTATCAGGGGTCGATGATGGTCTCGGCGAGGTCAACCACGGAGTCCTTCTCCTGCCCGTTGATGATGATCTTGTATTGCTTCTGGATGTCGACAAGCTTGTTGCACCAGATGGCCGAATCGTCGCGTTCTTCCTTCTCTCCACCGTAGCGAAGGTGCAGTCGGCGCTGCTGATGAAACGGGCGAATGCTCCAGAACCTCTGATGGCCCTACAGAAGTGGTAGATGAGAACCTCGTCCCGCACACATACCTGTGCGACGGTGATCCGCTGGTCCCTGTCAGGAGACGAATGGATGGGCACAAGGTCTAGTCCTACAACCTTGTGATTTCTCGTCCTGTAGGTACTGCTTGAACTCGGCGAGGCAGAGCTTCAGCGAGTCCGGATCGTTGGTGTACATCACATTCAACTTGGTGCAGCAATAGGACTAAATGGCGAACTCAAAGGGGAACTCCTTACTGAAGTCCATATCCAGCAGGCTCACCCCTCGGATCGCCATTGGAGTCTCTTCAAGTGAACGAGTGGGTAGGCGGCGGCAACAGTTCATTTTTCAGCTCTTGGGGAACTGGATTCAACAGTAAACTGAGTGTGTACAGGCAACAACAGTTACTACCCCTCCCTCGTCCGCTGCACGCCCGACAGAAGATGCACCGTCGGCGCATTCAAATGCCTCCATTAAGAAACCTACTCCAGCCACACGTCGGTTCACGAGCGGGTCTGTATTGGTACTGTAATAACAAGAGTTAGTGGTCACTTTACTTAAATTTAATTAGCTTTAATAGAAATTTATACTTAAAATAAGCAATGCATTGGCTCGTTCTATCAGTGCCACAGGATCAACATGCACAACAATTGGAATTATTATTCTCAGGACGCTCACGATTAGCACATTTGTCGCACTTTCACACAGATAATACTACCAAGTTTGAACTGTTTGTTATGGTTGTTGTCCTCTGCATCATCATGCCGTGTTTCCCAGCTTGCAAGATTCAGAACCAACAAATAAGATCCAAATAATAAGTACAACAAAGATGCCTACACATCTCATTGATTCCCAGCTTGCAAGATTCAGAACCAACAAATAAGATCCAAATAATAAGTACAACAAAGATGCCTACACATCTTATTGATTCCCATCTTGCAAGATTCAGAACCAACAAATAAGATTCAAATAATAATACAACAAAGATGCCTACACATCTCATTGATTCCCAGCTTGCAAGATTCAGAACCAACCCATTAGAGCCTTTTGATAAAGTGAATATCGGGATTAAATCCATCTTGGCTAGCCATGTCATACAATCGAAGAACTTGGCGAATGCTCTTGACCGTCACAACATCTGTAGTTGAGTATTCCTGTTTGCACAACACAAATAAGAAGAGCATGCTTACTATAATAATGGCATTCCTTGAACTCAACCTGTAGCTCCACTCGGATGAGGCCAGCCTGGAGTTCCATGATTCAATTCATGCGTCTTTTTCTGCAGTTCACCTGAAATGAAGCAAAGATTGCATCATTCAGCTAGCAAGAGGTACTGGCTCTCGTGAGCTGGCAGGTTCTTCTTTAGTAGTTGCACTAAAATTGAGGAACATTAAGGTTGGCTGTCCGGCTCATGTAAGGTGCAACTATAATTTGCTTATCCTTTTGTGCAGTTCCACTAAAATAAAGTGCCATTGTGGTGACAGTGACGGCTCATCTTGCAAAGGCTAATAAAATGTTACACGAGATTACCAGCAGAATTTGACGGAGATTTTGGAAACTCCAATCACCATTTTGTGTAGTTCCACCAAAATTGAGAGATGTTGCCCAAGTGACATTAGTTGAACTGCACAAGCCACTCATTCCAAGAAAAAGTATTTTGTGCAGTTCACCAAAAGGTCACAATAGCAACAAGGTGAAATGGATATCCCTATCTGCACAAAAAGATAGAAAGTAAACAGTTGCTGGTCAATAAGAATATACGAAACATATACGAAATGAAAAGAAGCATCTTAATTATGTACATGGCAATCACGCAAGGACAGTAGAAATTTTAAAACGTCAGCAATGCTTCATGTTACCATAAGCATTACGATCAACAATGAGATTCCTCAAATATTGGATTACTTTAATGGTGGCATTGCTTGTTTACCAGATACAGTAAATCAACAGCAGCTAAAGAGTTGGTTTAAGGGCATGGGACCGTGGGGACACCAGGACACTCAGCAGCGTAAAGGAGCAACTTACTTATCATACTGGGGAAAACAACAGGAGTATCATTTGTAACACAGTTTAATTGCATCTTATCACTGGAGGCATTAGATTAACAATAACACTGGTTAGACATGTCCCTAAGGTAACAGTGTGATCGCTTCATTTTACATGCGCCCTTACATTAACAACAGCAAAAGGTTGGTATAAGGACATGCGACAGTGGATGCATCAGCACAATGTACCTACAAGGAGGCATAAAGTCGTGATGCCGAGTTTGTTCATGCTATGTGAGGGCAGCAAATCTAATCCTGGAGACCTTTTACTATGTGAGGGCAGCAAACCTAATCCTGGAGACCTGTTACTATGTGAGGGCAGCAAATTTAATCATGGAGACCTTTTACTATGCGAGGGCAGCAAATCTAATCCTGGAGACCTTTTACTATGTGAGGGCAGCAAATCTAATCCTGAGACCTTTTACTATGTGAGGGCAGCAATTCTAATCCTGGAGACCTTTTACTATGTGAGGGCAACAAATCTAATCTCGGACATACTTTGACTTGTCCACCAGCCGCCACTTTCTATCCTTTTTTCAACCAATAATAGATCTGTTCCTTATCCAGTTTGTACTGTGTTTTCCCATTATTTCCCTTTTCAACCAAGAGAACGGTTGGTCTCTACTACTTTCACCATATTATTTCCTCTTTGAATCAAGTCCTAGATTCATGCTACAACTTTCCCCCCTTTCTTCGTTGTTTGAACAAAGTCCTAGATTGGAATGCATGAAGTAGCTTTACCTCTAATAATACTAAAAATTTAGGTGGCATTGGAAGAGCTGATGGGAGTAGAAAAAGATGCACATGCAGGCATGTGGGGAGCTGGGGCAGTAGAGCAAGGCCGCTTTCGAAGAACTTATACCTGAGAGTCGTCGGGATGTTGGCGGTGGCAGGTCGGATCTGCGGACAATACGGCAGGGAGGAAGAAGGGTCGGAGGACCTCCCGAGCCGGCGTTGTGTCGGAGAGAACGGCACGGGCAGAGGATCGGGCCCCTCCGGCAGCTGTGGGTTTCCTCCCTCGCCGGCGATGACCGCGTGAACGATGCACCTAGTCCTGTACACACACCAGCCGAAGGGATCCGGCCGGATCTGTGACCAGCGGTGAGCAGAGAGAAAATGTCACTACTGCTGTCTTGTTTATATCTGGAGAGGATGAGAGAATAAGAGAGCAACCCTAGTAAAGCAAGCGCTCAGGCCCCTGCCTACATATATAGTGGAGTGATTATATTTTTCTCTCCACAACAAGCGTTTCAATTTGTGTACGTGGTATTAAAGAAAAGAAACTCTCTATTTAAGGTGACTAATTGTACGACTCCTACTTACTACTACTAGTAGTAGTATTGTTCACTTGTGCTCCCTGGCCCTCCATTCATTGAACAACCCCACGGGTGAATAAACATACAGTACTAGTATTTATATAGAACGAAAAAGCTCGAACTATTTTCGCTTAGTTAAAAGTTGAGGGCGGGGATTTTCCCGGGAAGTACGCGCGACAGTTTTCGCGTAGGCGGTTTGACAGTGAGGCGGGGAGGGTGAGGGAGTAGCAGATTCAACTTACTTACTGCTGGAAAGGTCAGGCTGTGCGATTTGACGGCGCGTTACTGATTGGATCCATGTGTTAGAGTTAGTTTGGGTTAGTTTGAACTCAACTAACCCAAAAATATCCAAATAGGAGGGTTAGTTTGGGTTAGATGCATCTAACCCATTAAAAAACTCTAACCCACCCAAGAGGTGCTTATTTGGGTTAGTTCTTCTTGGGACACTAAAAACACATTTTTCTCTCGCTCTCCCCACAGCAGATCCCTCCCCACTTCCTCGAAGCTTCTCGTCCTCTCCCTCCCTCCCTCTCGCACCGCCCATGAAGGCACCTCGCCGTATCCGCGCTCCATCTAACCCTGTTATCCAAACACCTCTTTCGCTAGAGTTACTTCAGGATTAGAATCTAACTCTAACCTTTAACTGAGTTAGAGTATCCAAACAGGGCCAGGCGGTACGACCGGGGTGATGCCCCCTTCCGTTCCGCAATCTAATCTGGTGCATGACACATATTACATCGACCCGGATGCTGCTGGCTGTCCCACATGTCGGCGAAGTAGTACGTAGTAGTAAGAAGGAGCAAAGAATCATGCGGTATAAGTCTTTCTAGAGATTCCAACAAGTGACTAGACTACACCGCATGCAGTACTCCCTTCCGGTTTATAGGGATCAAATCTCAAATCTCATCAACCAAGGCATTTTGTGATTGGAGGAATGTATCTCATACTTTACAAAACTACCCTAATTAAACTCATGCATTAATTACGTAGTTCTCGTTTTCCTCTCCACCTTGGTCGCGGTGCACAATATTGAGCACTCCTATATGACTAGCCGCTCTATCTACATGCGGGACATCAAAGCATCCGGGCCCGCGTGCCATCCACCAAATCACAGCGAGGTGCTATAGTCGAAACTCACCGGTCACCCCGGTGTGGCCGTCATGACCCGTCATATCACAAAACCCACACCTTTACCAGCAGTGGTAAAGTGGCCTCGAAGTTAGACTGGACGAAGCAACCATCATTTCACTGGAACGCTCGTTGAAGCCCTTTCTCCCCTTTCTTGAAGAAAACCTCACTCCAGGCTACTCACTTCTGCAATTTCTCTTCTATACCGATGAAGGAAAGGTGGGCGAATCAGTGATGCTGCTATATTTTCATTCCAAGAATCTTCTTTTTGAGAAGCACCGACCGATTCTCACAGCCTATTCATTTCCCATTTTCATTGCGATTGTGGTTTCCTTTCAATTACTTTTTGTTTGTCAGCTCATTGATGGATCCTGGAGCACTAGGAAAAGAGTTGCCGGCGGACAACCCACTGGAGACAGCGATCTCCAGGAAGCGAGCACCGACCAACGAGTTGACCATGTTGGCAGGCCAACCCATGGAGACGAAGAACTCCAAGAAACAAGCACTGACCAAAGAGTTGATGACGTTGGCGGACGAACTCCTCAAAGAAAGTTGGAAGAACAGCAAGGGCCCCACCGTGCCTACCCCAGAAACTCTGATGGCCACCTATGTGAGGCTCAAGGCCGAGTTTGAGGAGATAGTCACCGTTGAGAAGCAGTATTCCCCTGGCAAGGTGATGGCCCCCATCGAGGACGAGGAGATGGCCCCCGGAGGGATGGGATCCCCCGGTGAGCTGCACAAGGTAAAAAATAATGGCTTCTTACCATAGTTGTGGTTTTTGATTATTTGCAATGTGCTTGCTAATATGTTAGGGTTGTGCAGGTGCCAGTGGACGTCCTTGATGATTCCGATGTCGCAGCCCATCCTGTGGACAACGCCCCAGAGATCATTTTCGATGTCGCGGTCCGTCCTGTTGGCATCGCCCTGGAGATCGATTCCGATACCGCTGTCCATCCTGTGGACATCGCCCCAGAGATTGATTCCGATGTCGCGGTCAGTCCTGTGGACATCGCCCTAGAGATCGATTCCCATGCCGCTGTCCGTGCTGTGGTCATTGCCCGAGAGATCGATGACAAGAAATAGTTGGTCGCGCTAATCCTTCAGGGTAGTTTGCATTGCCCTGTGTTTAATTACCAGAACGATGCGTGTTATCAAACCATCTTAGGGCTAGTGCACTGTCTTGTGTGGGCGGTACTTGCTACTTTTGTTTGATAGTGAATCATGCGAACCCTCTCTGAGTTATGGAAACAGATGTATCCTCACCAGCTTTTGATGTAATATATGGCATGCTTAGATGTAAGTTTGAACTGTTTATCATATCAGCAGGGCTTATTTGATGATTCTTGGTGTTAGTAGGCTAGCTACTGTGCGAGCTATAGTACTTGCAAAACACTCACCGAAGAGAAATGTTGGGGCTGATGAGCTCGTGGTACGCTTATACTGATCCGTCGTCGATCGGCCAATAGCCCAAGCTCCTAAAATTGTAGGCTTAGCGACCGATCAGACAATAGTCGACACGGATACATTCAGGCCTCATTTGGTTCACAGGGTAGGAAAATCGTAGCAAAAGTACAGAGACATACAACAGACAATCATCGCAGTACAGAGACGTCCCTCCATTCCAAAATAGATGAGTCAACTTTGTACTCTAACTTTGAAACGGAGGGAGTACAAATCCTAGGCCTGCTAGTTTGGCCTAGTGGGTTTTAGTGATATGACGTGGTACAGTGCCGTCCAGTCTTCGCGTGTGGTAGCAGTACTGCGGGTAGAGTAAGTTTTCTTGAAGAAGCGGAATTCAACGAAGTCATGATGGTTCCTTCGTCCGACTAACTTATAGTGGGAAAGGTTGAGCCTGTGCTACGACCGGGGTGGACCAGGATAATATTATGCATGGCAGGTGGACCAGGATGGTCGACGTCCCACATGTCGGCGAATGAAAGTATTCTTTCCGATATAGTGGACGAGCAACGAGTATTCATTGTTTATTTTTGATGAAACATATTGTCTCCACTGTTACGACGGAGGAGTGTGAAACACGGCAGCCTAGTGAACTTGGCATGTGCACCACTCCCTCCTTCCTAATGTAATACTACCATAGTGTTGACTATAAGGTTGGCTATAAGGTTACAACTTTTTCTCACTTTCTCTCTATCTATTTCCTCTCAAATGTTTTTACCTTTCTTTTTTATACACAATTGTTTTTTATGCCTCTTTTTTTAGAATTAGTTTTTTATACCTAGGAGCACGTGTAGAGACGGGCTCCTGCAGATCCCACTCCTTGGCTTTGTCAATGCCTCTCTCTCCTCCACATAAGCGGGCTTAGGGCATGTACAATGGTTCTATTGTAGGGATGCCACATAGGATAAATGATGAGGTGGAGGAAAGAGAAATCATAAGAAAAGGCTTGTCTTCTCTTACTTAAGAGAAGACAAGAGATGATCTCTTAGCACAATATGTTTCACCATGTTTTTAGGAATAACTAGTTATTGAAGATAAGGCTAAGAGATGATCCATTCTACACATGTTTTTTGTCATCTCTAAATTACATGCAAGACTTATGATAAGACTATCTTATCAACCATTGTACATGCCCTTATAGCCTAGAATTTTACTGGTACTACTTGCTATGAATGCGGGCAGCTGGCGTCTGAGGGGGAGCGCGCGCGGGGAGGTGGTGGGGTGGGGGAGGGGTTCTGGTGGGCCAAGGCGGTAAGAAGCGGGCTTGGAAGCGGTGCGGACTCCCGCATGGCCCACCTCACATTATCACCACATATTTCTTGGAGTCCGTGCACGGCGGGCGGGCGATCTCTTCTCCCTCCCCCGTCTCTCTCCTCTTAGCCGACGCCCGCCGAGCGATTAGATTTCGGCTATCGACGGTTTATTCAATTGCAGTCCCACATGTCAGTGAAAATGCAAGACAACGCGTGTCCCCTCTGGTGAGCGTCGTGCGAGTCGGATTGTCAGGGGTGCGACGTGAACGCGACGCGTACGAGTTGTAAGTGTGCCGCCTTTTCCTTTTGAACTTGCAAAGCGTAACATTTTCGTGCGATCGATTGATGGAAATCCAGAACAAAATGACGAGGGCGGTGCTTTCCCGCGCATTAGGCGGGCTAAGTTTGAGTGATATGACGTGCTACAATGCCGTCCACTTGCTCCATATTTATGTAAGCAAGAATCTACACTCTTACGTGGGAGGAGTGCGAAACACGGCAGATCTGATTTTGATCGAGGGATAACTGTTCCCTACGAATTAATGGAGCACTGTTAGCGATTATAGCATGATAGTTAGGGCATCTCCAGCGCTGGCCCTCAAATTTACACCGGCATCTGTCCGAGGACACTGATGGATGCCATCCAATGCTGCCCGCATACCTTGCGACAACTATATGAACTAACCGGATGAAATTCGTGCAAACAAAGCAAATTTCAAATTGACCAGATGAAATTCATTACATTTCGAGAACTTTTCCTATAAAATGGAAGAAATTCATTACATATTTCGCACAAACCGTAGTAAAACCTACTATAAACCAAATCTAAACGATCACTGGGCCCCGACCACCATGTCCGGCCATGAACCCGAGAAAGCCGGCCATTGCCTTTGCCTCCTCCTTATCCGCCTCGATAACCTCCTCCTCTGGAGCACAAGGTTATAAAGATTTCCGCCTCCACGTTGCCGTCAAGCGGCTAATCGGCCGCCGATTTTTATCCCACCAAGCTTGGCATAGACTGAGTGGAGGAGCGGTGGCCTTCCTGGGACCAGAGCGGTGGTGACCTACCGTGTACTCTTCCTCGCTGCCGGTTGCGCTCGCGCACGCGCGCCGACTTCATGGTCGTGGCGGCGGAGGGCGGCCGGGGGGGAGCCGGCAATCTCCTTCGTGTGCTCCTGCGAGAGTATGTCCAAGAGAGCTTTGGAGCGTGCCCGGAGTAGAGCCACTGATGTCCTTCGTCTGCTCCTGCGACAGTACGTCCAAGAGAGCTTTGGAGTGCCCGGAGGCCATGGTTGGAGTGGTGCCAACAGAAGGAAGGGACCGGAGGAGAATGAGTGTGGGTCTTTGGCTATGGCTGGGAGCTGGGGCTCAAGTTAATATAGCGGGTGAATGGCAATGAGCCACGGCAGACGGGTGGACAACTGACATCGGAGTAGGTTCGTCGGCAGCCGCGTGTCATTAATGTTGGCGGCGGACGGAAGGATGGCCGTGGTGTCATTAACACGGAGCCACCGGGATGCCGTGCGGGTGGCGCTCTCTCGGCCGTCGCGCTGCTGCAATGCCGGCGCCAGTGAGAGGTTGCGTCGGGCGTGAATGCGGGCGCTGCTTCAGTGACTTAACCGCAGGTGCGTTGTCTCACTGACATGTGGGCCCAATGGGCATCTGGCCCGCATGTCAGTGACACACCAACTGCACCTACAGTTAAGGCCGGTGAATGCGGCGTTGACGTTCTGGAGAGACGGTGATCGTTTCAGGCGGGAAGCGCGCGCTAGCGATGGAAGGGGTTTCGGTAGGCCAGGGCGGTCAGACGCTGGCGTGGTGGTAAAATGTGAACTCATGGATGACGAGCCTTTGAAGCGTATGCGGCACGTATTGACAACCAGGCGTCCATGCAACCTCTCTTGTCGCCAGCCAGCCTTCGACGACCACCATTAGACACCACACAACCATGCATAACTTACGAATAATGGACGAATCGATCAGACACACACTCGTGTGCAGTGGCACTATGATCGGTTGCTCACGATAGTAGATACTCCGCACCATAGGACCCTCTCTAGCTAGGCTGTTTTATAGATTGTCGTTGTGATGGACGATATACATGAGCAAGGCGCCGAGTCACGAGTATGACCGTTGGTGTTGAGCCAGGTGAATACATGCTCGGTGTTCGCGGAGGCCTCCAGCAAATGTCTAAACAGTAATGTCACATACGCATAATTGTGGTTTTTATTTCTTTCTCCACTGACAGGTAGGCCTACATAGATAGATAGATAAAGAACACGAGCTGATGAGGCATATGCGGACTGTTTGACTGGTCAACCAGACAAATACGGAGCTATACGCTGAGCCAGTGACCGTATAATCATCATATCTCGTATACAATGATCAATGTGAGCTATCAAGACAAGTTCAATGACCGCCAATGCATTTTACTCGGTAATAAATGACCAGGATTGAAGGGGAATCCAAATTTCCTTCGTCTTCTGTCCTTGAGCTCTTGACAAACCAATGCACTTTACGGTTGTCCGGCCACTCCACCCCAGAGCTGTCACCAGGCGTTGTTCATGCCACCGCGCCGCACACTAACCGGTAAGGAAGCGATGGCATCCCGCCGCGCCGAGTTCCTCGCCGCCCACAACCGCACACAGAATGGTAGGGAAGCTGTGGCATCCCGCCGTGCCGAGTTCATCGCCGCTCGCGACCTCACACCTATGTGGGCGGAATTTGAAGCTGCCAAGGCCGAATGGGCGGTAGAGCAAGAGGCGGCCAAAGCCGCATCGAGGGAGCGGAAAAGTCAGAAAGCACTCAAGAAAAGAGAGGCCCGCCGCCGCAAGAAAGAAGAGGATGCACGCGCTGCTGCGGAGAGGTCGGCAGAGATCCAAGCACGATGGGGTGTCGCCGACAAAGCCGGGAAGGAGAACGACGACTTCTGGCCAGCATGTGAGAAGTAGTAGTACTAGTAGTTGGTGTGTGTGTCTGTGTCGCCCGTACGTTTGTTTAATTAATTACGAGCATATACCAGTACTACTAGTTACTACTGTAGTTTTTAGAGCAAATTACCAGTACATTAGCCTAGACTCAATGGAAAAATTCCTATCCTATGCATCAAATGTCATCTCTTTATTTATAGGAATTGAGATGCATGTCATCTCACTTCCTATGATTTTCATATTCCTATCAAATTCCTATCCTATGAACCAAAGGAGGCCTCTGCTGGAGTAACTACTATAGCTAGCAGTACTGCTAGTACAGTAGTTTTCTTCAAGAAGCGGAATTCAACGAAGTCATGATGGTTCCTTCGTTCGAGCAACTTCACAGTGGGTAAGGTTGGGCCTGTGATTTGACGGCTCATTAGTAATTACTGCGGCACGACGACTGGGGTGACTCTCCCTTGGAGTTCTGCGGGCATGGCAAGTGGACCAGGATGGTCGACGTCCCACATGTCGGCGAGCAGAAGTATTCTTTCCGGTATTGAGGAGCAAGGAAACCGCGTGGTATAGTATCACTGGTGATTTATATTTATTTATTATTTCTGATGAATTCTAGCATTTCAACTCTTGTGACGAAGGAGTGCCAAACACACGGCACGTGCTGGATGTCCCACACGTCAGCGAAAAGAGTGGGACATGAACATCATGGTAGAGCGTCTCCACCTCTGGGTCGGAGACCACACGTAGTAGTACTACTGTACTAGTGGTATGAACGATACAAAGTGCGACCCGGAGAGAAAGACATGTCTAGTTGGAAGGTCTCGAGGCATACACGTAAACAAATATAAAACCTAATATGTGCCTCCAATTAATATAGTAGTAGTAGAGTACTTAGTCATGTACTCCATAACATCGCCGGGCATTGCACGTACAACATTTAGTGCTAGTAAGAGACAAATGCCTATATGCCACACATGTTCATACTATTTGTGCCTTTCTACTTCACTTACTGCGCTACATTACACAGGTTCGCACGTCCACTCCTCGGTACATGTCCGTCTCGTAGTTCCAGTCCCACGTGTTCTTCATATAGATGGAACGATCCTTGCATGACACGTGCACCTTGATGCTAGATGTGTCGCGTGTTGGCGAAAGGATGAACAAAGCTCACGTAAAAAAATATAGTGGAAGAACATAGATTCCCGACGACCGAGAAGGAGCAAGGAACCTCGTGGTGGAGCGTCTGCACTAATAATATTTTATATTATTCGGCGATATAAAATCAACCAATCATCTCCATAGTGGACTGGAAGAGTACGAAACACGGCAGCCCAGTGTAGTTACATCATACTAGTACATGGCTAACCCACGCTATCACCATATTTCTTGGCTTTCGTGCGACACCTATCTCTAGTAATCCAGCAGCCTGTATCGCTTCTCCCTCCTCGTCTCTCTCAAAGTGCGGCGGGCTAGCGTTTTTTCCGTCTATTGAGGTCGGTTAACTCATCACATGTTAGCGACATGCCAAGAGCATTCTAAAAAAAATTCCTTTCACGTTCCGTTTTCAAAAAGAAAAAAAATCCTTTCACGTACGAATTTGACTGTATGCTTTGAGCAACTTGCATGTCCTATACTGCTCCTGTTTGGATACTCTAACTTAGCTAGAGGTTAGACTAACTCATGACTAACCCTAAACTAACTATAGCCAAAGAGGAGTTTGGGTGACAGGGTTAGATTGACAATAAATGCACTTGATGGAGAGAGAAAAGTGATTTTTCAGTGGTCCCAATGAGAACTATCTCCAGTTAGCACCTCTTGGGTGGGATAGTTTTTTTTGGTGGGTTTGGTGCAACTTGCTCCAATTTAAACCCTCATGCTTGGATACTTTAGGGCTATTTGAGCCCCAACTAGCTCAAACTAACTCTAACCCATGGATCCAAACAGGGCCTATGGCCAGCCTCGACGCGGAGCAGTCGAGTGCACCGGGAAGCGGCGCTCTCTCGGCCGTCGCGCCGCTTCAAAGCTGGCGCCAGTGAGAGGTCGCCTCCGCTCTGGCCGGGCATTAATGCGGCACTGACGCTCTAGGGTGACGCTGACCGTTTCACGCGGGAAGCGTGCGCTGGCAAGGGAGTATAGGATTTGAACCGTTTCAGGTGTAGTACTAGTAGTTTGCAAAACTACTCAATTATTGCACTCAGTTTCCTAAGAAATTGTGGTAAAAAACGTTACTCCACAGCCCGCTTCGCTTCTCCTTCCTCTTCCACCGCCCGCGCACGTCCGTGGGAAGCGACCGGTCAACCCTTATATAGGAGTGCTAGCACAAAAAGATGCATGCATGACCACTAAAATTTCCAGATTAAAGCGCCGCTCCGGCGGGAGTATGGCGTATATTGTTACCTTCGGCCGGGCCATGGCTACCGGGCGACGGTGACCAGAGAAGAGGCGGTGGGAGGGGAATGAATGCAGCTACTGTTTGGGTTCGCTGTCCGGCTTAAATAAATGCGCAGCATCACGTGTACCCGCGGGTGCACAAATTGTAACATACCTGTCTGCTTAAGTGGGCGTCACGTAACTGGTGTGTGTGTGTGTGTGAGATTCTGAGAGATAGAGTGCGTGTGTGCGACTCTACTCTTCGGACATGTACTCAACCTTTTGCATCGGGATATAAGTATAATGGTATTTACTTTAGCTAGTGATTTACATGGCCATGTTAACGTGGTTGTCTAAAAAAATGTCACTTCCTGCTCATGATTTGCGTTATATAATTACAAGCAAGATGCTCGTGCATTGCACGGAACATCAATATGCATTTTTTTACAAAACACCTCTTGTGATTTACCCATGCAGGATTAATCCTATGTGTAAAAACTAATGATATTTCGAGAATTTTATCGGAAAACTGGTATCTCGAGAATGTCATCGAAAAAATGAAAGATGAGAGATAAGGTGAGGAGGAGTGGAGCATGGTGGTGACTGGTGGTCGGATTGGGCGGAGGCATGGGGATGGACGGCGCCGGCAGGTGGCAGCGACCACCATGCTAGATTGTTCCAGAGACTTTCTTTTTTAATTGCTTAGCAATGAGGTTGTGGGAGATAAGGATGTGGAGAGAGGTGCGGGTATCTTTTGTAAAATTATCATAGTTTGCTTTCTATCCGTCAGATATAGACCAGACGGTCTATATTACAAGATGGCAGGCACACCATCATCGCCAACTCGGTTTTTTATAAGGGTACAGATGATAAGTTTTCTAACTACTAAAGTAAAGTGGAATTTGTCCATGTTATACAAGTAAATTAAGGTGATTGTTTATCATACGGGTAAGGGTGGATGAAGGATGGTAGGAACAAATGCTCCGCCTAGAGCATGTGTGTGTGAGATGGATTCTCAGTGTGTGTGTTTGTGTGCGTGTGTGGGGGTGTGTGTGTGTGAGAGAGAGATGGAGTCTTAGTGTGTGTGTGCATGTGTGTGATGGAGTCTTAGTGTGTGTGTATGTGTGTGTGTGTGTGTGATGGAGTCTTAGTGTGTGTGTATGTGTGTTTGTGTGTGTGTGGGTGGGTGGGTGGGTGGGTGCGTGCGTGTGTGTGTGTTTGTGTGTGTGTGTGTGTGTGTCACGGGGTCCTCGGTGGCGGATGTAATTTAAGTGTGCATGTCTTCATCATAGAGAGGTGATGTGTATGGCAGAGGCCACCAACGATGGGGTGCGAGAGAGAAAATGCCCGTAGAGAGGGAAGAGAAGGTGTGTGCGCGTGAGAGTAGTCGACATCGAGAGAACGTGTTTGTTCGAGAGACACCGAGGAAGACTACTATATATCGATGGTGCATGTAGGCGGGAATTAAATGAAGGGATGGTCTTATTGGTTTCGGGGATATCGGGGAAGAGTGAGAGGGGGGTAGCTAGAAGGAGATTGTTAAGTGTGAGTGTGTGTTTTACCCATCCAGGCGGAAGTTATGTGCACACAAGAAGAGAACAATTCGATGTGGCGTTAGGGTTGAGGGTAATTAACTACGTATGGAGACATAGAGACCTTGAATGTGCATGTGTGAGAGGTATACATGTATACGTGGGATGTGTGTGTGTGCGCGCGCATGATCGAGATAAAAAAGAAGAAGACATAAGTCATAAGATCAACGACATGGGAGAGACGGATCGGTACGATAATATGCATGCATGTGAGAATGCAGGCAAGAAGGACCGAGCATGTGTTTTTGTCTTTAAGAGATAGTGGCGTGGGCTGGAGCATGCATCTATGGCGAGCAGAGGGAGTGAGGCACAACGATTGTGCAAAAGAGATCAACTATAAATGAAAGAAGGTTGATGGAGAAACAGATAAATAGAAAGATAAAGATGCTAGCTAGTGTGCGTTAGAGATAGGAGTCGAGTGGATCAGAAGGCTGAGTTATGTGTGTGGGTGTGAGAGAGATGAAGAAAGGGTGCATGTGACTCACATACAAACAAATATCGGAGAGAAATGAGATCCCGAGAGACGGAGTTTTGTGTCTGCGAGAGAGAAAGATATTTCACAACGAGAGTGATAGCTAGAGAGACATATGAGGGAACACAATATATCTCTAGGGAGAGAGAGTGTGTGTGAGCGACATACAAGAGAACAGTGGAGAAATATGAGACCCTAGGAGACAGAGTTTGTGTTTGTGTGTGAGAAAGAGATATTTAAGAGGAAGAGTCATAGGTTCTCATACCTAAGGAGCAAAAGACATCTCTGTATGAGGGGTGTGCGAGTGGCACACATGGGAATAGTAGAGAGAAATGAGACCCCGGGAGACAAAGTTTTGTGTTTGTGTGAGATAAAGAGATTCCACATGGAGAATCATAGTTAGAGACACATAGCATGGAGCGAGATATACTTAGAGAGAGATAGAGTGATGAAGGTCGAGGGAGAGAGTACCGTCAGTGTGTTACGAAGATAAAAGATCATTGTCGACATACAGGTAGCACGAGAGATACCCAAGAGACGATGAACGCGTATAGGTCTAGAGAGATAGTCCTATATAAGCATGAGTGATAGTTATATGAGACGAATATCTGGATTAAATGGGATTCAAATATTTAAACTCGAGATCACGACATCGAT
Source organism: Triticum aestivum (assembly GCF_018294505.1). Classification (NCBI taxonomy): domain Eukaryota; kingdom Viridiplantae; phylum Streptophyta; class Magnoliopsida; order Poales; family Poaceae; genus Triticum; species Triticum aestivum. The sequence continues at coordinate 70,412,379 of NC_057805.1, forward strand.
AATATCATAACGCAAATTGGTGTATCAAACATGCACATTCATTTGAATTTGGGGACACGTGTAATGTTATATAGTTTGTCAATATTGGTGATCCATAGATTCTTTAATTAGAAACAATGCATGGTTTATATGCAATTAATGTCTAAATGGGATTACACTATATGTTGCGTGTGTGAAACACATTATACATGTTTGAGAAGTAAAAAAAAACCCGCATGAAACACACATTAATTGGAGACAGTTAGCGAGGAATGCATACATTGGATTTCAACATAAAGTGGTTTCAAATATTTGAAAATACAAATTGATGGATGCAACCTTATGAATCTGAGATCATGCCATTTGTAAACCATATTTATGTATAAAGGGTGTTGTGCTTTTGAAAGTATATATAAAAAATGATGTATATAGAATTTTATTCCAATCGAAAATGGATCCCGCCCGGAAAAAAATAGGATACAAACGGGATTCGAATTGAGTTGGCATGGTAAACGTGCACTCTGCAAAATTTGAACGAAGCGGGAAAGTCGCAGTAACCGCCCGAAACCAAAATCTGCGAGATGGAAATTACTACTGCCTATCCCTGCCACGCAAAGCCTATCTGCTCGATTTCTATAGGTTTCGATAGGGGTAGGTTTGTAATTTCACTCAAACGTGACATAACCGCCTCTCACCCGGATTCATACACGGTGGGCGCCAAAACACAGTGTGTCCTCGGCCGAAATCGACTCCCTCCCCGATGCATACACTATGGGCGCCAAAAACAAACTCTCGTCGGCAAATATTCGGTGTATGCGAGATTACCGTCCTATCCCCAACCGACTAATATTTGCTGTGATGTAGGAAATTTGAAACGGGGGCTAAGTTTGTAAATTTTCTCGCATTTGAGACAAGCGCACCCTGTAGACATGGTTCCCCCCTTCCTCTCTACCTCCATTTCCCCATTCGTACTCCGTGGGCGCCAAAACACCCTCTCCACCCTAGCCTCCTCCGTCCGCCACCCCATCCACCGCCGTCCTCCTCCACCATGCCGGAGCTGATACCCCGACGCCGCCGTCCATTACAAGAGATCGACCTCTCTCATCCATGGCTTCGGACCGGGATCCTTGCATCCCGTCCTCTCGCTTCATCCCCGCCGTCGTCCACCTTGCCGGCGCCGCTCCTACGACCGTCTCGTCCACCGCGCCCCGCCGCCATCGTCTACCCTCCTAGATCTGCTTCCACGCCGCCGACAGCCATCGCTACCGTAGCACCGTCAAATTCTCAGCAGATGCATACACGGCGCCGCACCATAGGCGGTACTCTTTAGTATCTGCTCAACTTATTTATCGCAGCAAGAAAATAGATCGCCACTGCTTTACTCTGATTTCTTGTCCATCACTTACTTGCTAGTTGAAAGCAAACATTGGTTGCGAAGTTGCCTTTGTCCGGTTTGCACCTTCAGATCCGCCATGGCACACTCAACACTATACTCCCAATGCTTATGGTTTTCCCATTTTATATTCCACACTAGTTAAATCACAGTAGACTAAATTTCAAAATTGGGTTAGTCAATTTTTCAGAGCTCGCCGGAGTTCGCCAGTGCGAACGAAGGGGCTCG